>NC_066362.1:174768593-174901093 GCF_013377495.2 Cygnus atratus | reverse complement strand
ACAAGCCAGGATGCTGTTGGCCTTCTTGGCCACCTGAGCACACTGCTGGCTCATACTCAGCCGACTATCAACCAGTATTCCCAGGTCCTTCTCGGCCAGGCAGCTTTCCAACCACTCATCTCCCAGCCTGTAGCGCTGCTTGGGGTTGTTGTGCCCCAGGTGCAGGATCCGGCACTTGGCCTTGTTGAACTTCATACAGTTGGCCTCAGCCCATCGGTCCAGCCTATCCAGATCCTCCTGCAGAGCCTTCCTTCCCTCGAGCAGATCGACACACGCACCTAACTTGGTGTCATCTGCAAACTTACTGAGGGTGCACTCGATCCCCTCATCCAGGTCATCGATAAAGATATTGAAGAGGACTGGCCCCAGCACTGAGCCCTGGGGGACTCCACTAGTGACCGGCCTCCAACTGGATTTGACTCCATTCACCACAACTCTTTGGGCCCGGCTATCCAGCCAGTTTTTAACGCAACGAAGCTTACGCCAGTCCAAGCCAAGAGCAGCCAGTTTCTTGAGGAGAATGTTGTGGGAAACGGTGTCCAAAGCCTTACTGAAGTCAAGGTAGATCACATCCACAGCCTTCCCCTCATCCACCAGGCGCGTCACTTGGTCATAGAAGGAGATCAGGTTCGTCAAGCAGGACCTGCCTTTCATAAACCCATGCTGACTGGGCCTGATCGCCTGGTTGCCCTTCAAGTGCCGCGTGACGACATTCAAGATAATCTGATCCATGAGCTTCCCTGGCACCGAGGTCAAACTAACAGGCCTATAGTTCCCCGGGTCTACCCTCCGGCCCTTCTTGTAGATGGGCGTCACATTTGCTAGCCTCCAGTCGACTGGGACCTCTCCTGATAGCCAGGACTGCCAATAAATGATGGAAAGCGGCTTGGCCAGATCCTCTGCCAGTTCGCTCAGTACCCTCGGTGGATCCCATCCGGCCCCATCGACTTGTGTACATCCAAGTGCTGTAGCAGGTCACCAACCATTTCCTCCTGGATAGTGAGGGCCACATCCTGCTCCCCATCCCCTTCCACCAGCTCAGGGTACCGGGTATCCAGAGAACAACTGGTCTTGCCGCTAAAGACTGAGGCAAAGAAGGCATTAAGCACCTCAGCTTTTTCCTCATCTTTTGTAACTAAGTTTCCCCCCGCATCCAGTAAAGGATGGAGATTCTCCTTAGTCCTCCTTTTGGTGTTGATGTATTTGTAAAAACATTTTTTGTTATCTTTAACGGCAGTAGCCGGATTGAGCTCCAGATGAGCTTTGGCCTTTCTAATTTTATCTCTGCACAGCCTCGCAACAGCCTTATAGTCCTCTTGAGTAGCCCGCCCTCTTTTCCAAAGATTATAAACCCTCCTTTTTTCTCCTAAGCTCGAGCCACAACTCTGTTCAGCCAGGCCGGTCTAGTTGTGCGCCGGCTTGTCTTTGGGCACGTGGGGACAGACGGCTGCTGAGCCATTAAGATTTCCTTCTTGAAGAGTGCCCAGCCTTCCTGGACTCCTCTGCCCTTCAGAACCACCTCCCAAGGGACTCTGCCAACCAGTGTCCTGAACAGCTCAAAGTCAGCCCTCCGGAAGTCCAAGACAGCAGTTTTACTGGTCCCCTTCCTGACTTCGCCAAGAATAGAGAACTGAACCATTTCGTGGTCATTCTGCCCAAGACAGCTCTCGACCACCACATCTCCCACCAGTCCATCACTCTTTGTGAACAGAAGGTCTAGCGGGGCACCTCCCCTGGTAGGCTCTCTAACCAGCTGCATCAGGAAGCTATCTTCCACGCTCTCCAGAAACCTCTTAGACTGCTTTCTCTGGGCTCTGCTGTGCTTCCAGGATATGTCTGGGAAGTTGAAGTCCCCCACGAGAACAAGCGCTGACGATTTTGCAACTTCTGCCAGCTGTCTGTAGAACTCCTCATCCGTCTCCTCATCCTGGTTCAGTGGTCTATAACAGACCCCCACCAGGATGCTTGCCTTGTTGGCCTTCCCTCTGATCCTAACCCACAGAGACTCAACGTTATCATTCCCAGCCTCAAGTTCCTCAACATCAAAACACTCTCTAATATAGAGAGCCACACCACCACCCCTTCTGTGCTGCCTGTCCCTCCTGAAGAGCCTATAGCCAGACATTGCAGCACTCCAGTCATAAGAGTGGTCCCACCACGTTTCCGTGATGGCAACCAAGTCATAGTCTTCCTGCTGCACGATGGCTTCCAGCTCCTCTTGTTTGTTACCCATGCTGCGTGCATTAGTGTAGATGCACTTCAGTCGGGCCATTGCCTTCTCCCCCGTCCTTGCCATTGTTTCCCCGGTACAGCTCCAACAAGACTTATTTCAGCCCCATCCCTAGTTTAAAGCCCTCTCAACGAGCCCTGCCAGCTCCTGGGCTAGGATTCATTTTCCCCTTGGAGATAGGGACCTGTCTGCGGTCACCAGGCCGGGTGCCGAGTAAATTGCCCCATGGTCAAAAAACCCAAAATTTCTGTGTTGGCACCAGTCTCTGAGCCACGTGTTAATCAGGTGGGCTTTCTGTGTCCACTCTGGACCCCTCCCTGCCACTGCAGGGATGGACGAAAACACCACCTGTACTCCCACTCCATCCACTAACCGTCCCAGTCCCCTAAAGTCCCGTTTGATAGCCTTCAGGCTTCTCTCTTCAATATCATCACTGCCAGCCTGGACTATCAAAAGAGGGTAGTAGTCAGAGGGGGTGAACCAGGTTGGGAAGCTTCCTGGCAACATCCCTGACCCTGGCCCCAGGGAGGCAGCAGACTTCCCTATGGGTAGGGGCAGGCCGACAAATAGGGCCCTCTGTCCCCCTGAGAAGGGAGTCGCCTACAACGATCATCCTTCTGTCTTTCTTCGTGGAGGCAGTCTTGAGGCGTGGAGTCAGCTCCCTCGCCCTAGGCATCCTCCTGGGTAGACTTTCTACCTCGTCCTCACCCACTGGTCTCTCAAGCTCCAGGGCCTCAAATCTGTTATGTAAGGGCACCTGGGAAGGAGGGGCCGGTGGGGGGGTGCGTTGCCTGCTAGGTCGAGCAGGGACCTGTCTCCATTCCTCCTCAACTCCTAGGTCCCCTCCCTTTGCCCAACAGCGACAGGGCAGGGGGTCCACCCCCATTTGGGGTGTCTCGTCCCGGTACCTCTCCTTCAGGCCCTGCAGGGAGTCGCTCCACCAGTCTATCTCCCGCTCACACTCCCTGATAGCCAACCTATCCACCTCCTCTTTGAGTTCTGCCACCAGGCAGAACCAGGTCATCCACCTGCTCGCACCTCACACACACGGAGCCCTCTGCCTCCCTCAGATGGCAGCAACAGGCTCAGACAGTCCCTGCACCCAGAGACCTGAACTGCCGCATTGTTGAGCAGGCGGTCAGTCTGGGTGGATACAGACTTTCTAGAGAGAGCAGTCTGCCTGGTGTAGACCATTGCAGCCTAGTTAGCAGTCGACAGCCGTTAAAGGTGTTGTTCTTATGGGCGGGGGGAAACTCTGCCCTCTCCGCCCTGCCTGCGCAAACTGCTGCGCAAACTGCTGCGCCCCGCCCTTCTGATGCGCCACGCCCTGTTTGCACGTCCTGTTCGCTGTGCTCCTGGTCGCTCGCGCTCCTTAGGGGCTCCTTTTGAACGGCCGGGGAGGGGGTGCTGCTGGCTCCGCCTACGCCTTGTCAGCCTCCCTCGCAAGGGCTGCCGGGTCCTGGCAGCTCCCTCGAGCGGCCTCGATGTCGGAAAAAAGGCCCTGCCTGTCCCGATCCCCCGCTCCGCTGCAGAACGCGTCTGCCCCGGAGCCGATCGCCTCGGCAAGAGGCGATTCATGTAAGGTCACTGAGCATTTCAGGTGTAAAATGCTGGTACTGAAATATTTCTTTGGTTCTTGGTTCATTCTAGTTTTCGTATATTAGATGCTAGATTCATTTGACTCAGTCTTAATATATTTCCAGCACAGGAGGACTGACGAACCACCTTCTGAGGTCATTAGTGGAAACTTTGAAAAGGATGTCTTAATTACAAGTGCTATCTGTAGAACTAAAATCAAAAAGGTTGTAGTGAATGGAGATACTGAGAAGATCTTATTAAAGCAAAGTAAACTAGAAAGAGGGAACTGTAGACATTAACCTGTGCACCAGGGGTACTGTGACCATTCTGAAGTTATAAAGACACTCAAGATTCTCCTTTAAAGGGTTATTGACAAATATTTAATAACTTATTATTTAATTACCTATTCTTTAATTATATTAAATTAATATTTAATTTTTATATAACTTATAATGTCAGCTGAGAATAGTAGTAAAGCAGCTCAGCATTGCATAATTTGCGGCTTTAATGTTAGGGAGACAGACATTTGCCATTTCTTTGGTATTGCATTGAGGGCAAAAAGAAAGGAAGAGGTATCTGCACAGTCTTAGACTTATTTTATTTGTATTTTCTTACCATCAACCTGCTGTCTGGAGCAGTCACCAAGGTGAACTGTCTAGAATCTAGCTATTTCAGAACTAGGATGAATTCATTGTGGGGAGTTTTGAGTGCCTTCTGTAGCAATGTTTTATGTGATCTGCACTCGACTTGGTGTAGTTAAAGGTCCCCTGTATCAGAACATTTTAAAGTTCTAATTTAGTTTTTAGCTATTTCTGTTAGTTTGTCTCTACTTTGTGCAAGCCATATGAATGTTTCAAGCATCATTTGAAATTTGAAAAAATAATGGAAAACTGATGGGCTTAGATAAACTAAATTCTGAAAGAGGGATTTTCCAGCTGTGAGTACAGAATACAGAGTAGAGGGGTTGGCTTCTGACACACTAATCAGTAGTCTGAGTCGTGAAAATGTATGCCAGCGAGGTTCAAGTGGATTAGTATCCTCTCCCAATAATAGTAGTCAGTGTGATATTTTGTCACGCTTCACGTGACACTTTAAATTAATATAGCAGATGCATCAGCCAAAAAGCTGAGAATCAAAGTCAGATCACTCAGCTCACAAAATTCAACTATTCAAGGGAATATACACTAAAATATTTTAAAATTACGATTCATGAATAGAGTGTTACTTTTTCAGTGTCTTGTTCACTTGACAAGCCTGAAGAAAGTCAGCTTATCTCCAAAATAGAAAACTCACTGTCTCAGAACATATAATTTGTGCTCAGATGATGAATTTAGAATCATAGAATCATTCAAATCCAAAAAGACCTCTAAGATCATCTAGTCCAACCTTTAACATAATACTAAAGTCCACCATTAAACCATGCTACTACATCTACATGTTTCTTGAAGACTTCCAGGGATAGTGACTCAGTCACTTCCCTGAGCAGCCCATTCCAATGCCGCACAACCCTTTCAGTGAAGAAATTTCTCCTAATATCTAACCTAAACCTCCCTTGGCACAACTTGGGGCCATTTCCCTTTGTCGTATCACTTAGTGCTTGAGAAAAGAGCCCAATACCCACCTTGCTACAATCTCCTTTAAGCTAATTGTAAAGTGCAATAAGGTCTCCCCTGAGTCTTCTGTTCTCCAAGCTAAACCCCAGCTCCCTCAGCCACTCCTCATAAAACTTGTTTATTAGACCCTTCACCAGCTTCATTGCCCTTCTTTGGACATGCTCCCGCATCTCGATGTCCTTCTTGTAGTGAAGGGCCCAAAACTGAACACAGTATTTGAGGTGCAGCCTCACCAGAGCTGAGTACAGAGGAACAATCACTTCCCTCGTCCTGCTGGCCATGCTGTTTCTGATACAAGCCAGGATGCTCTTGGCTTTCTTGGTCACCTGAGCACGCTACTGGCTCATATTCAGCCAGCTATTGACTAATACCCCCAGGTCACTTTCTGACAGGCAGCTTTCCAGCCACTCTTCCCCCAGCTTATAGCGTTGCATGGGGTTGTTGTGCCCCAAACACAGGACCCAACACTTAGCCTTGTTGAACTTCATACAGTTGGCCCTGTCCCATCAGTCCAGCCTATCCAGATTCCTCTGCTGAGCCCTTCTACCCTTGAGCACAAAAATACTCATGCCTAACTTGGTGTCAGCTGCAAACTTACTGAAGTTGCACTTGATCCCCTTGTCCTGATCATTGATAAAGATATTGAAGAGAAGTGGCCCCAGTACTGAACCCTGAGGGACACCACTAGTGACCGGACTCCAGCTGGATTTAACTCCATTCACCACAACTCTTTGAGCCTGGCTACCCAGCCAGTTTTTAATCTAACAAGGCATACACCCATCCAAGCCTTGAGCAGCCAGCTTCTTCAGGAGAATGCTCTGGGAAATGGTGTCAAAAGCCTTACTGAAGTCTCTAGGTAGACCACATCCACAGCCTTTCTCTCATCCACTGAGCATGTCACCTTGTCGCAGAAGGAGATCAGGTTCATCAGGCAGGACTTGCCTTTGATAAACTCATGCTGAATGGGCCTGATCACCTGGTTGCCCTGTAAGTGCTGCATGATGGCACTGAAGACAATCTGCTCCATGAGCTTCCCCAGCACTGAGGTCAGACTGACAGTCCTGTAGTTTCCAACTTGTTTGAATTTAAGGGTAACTTCACATAACTAAAGTAATTCTGTAGCTTCAGTCACTTTGTTCTCATGTCTGAGGAGTTTTATCAGGTTGCTGACTGCTTTAAACTTATTCTTGTTATCCTATGTTGAAAAGGGCAGTAGGACTAAAAGCTGTACTGTTTTGATACAGCCCAGGGCAACAATAGGATATTTATTCAATCTCTAAAGAATCTGAAGGGTTTGTTCTAATGTCAAAAGCTTGTTGAACCTGGACAAATTAGTTTTTTGCTGACCTTCCGTAAGTTCTGAAAGTGGATGCTAAGATAAAACCTATAAATTGCCCCAGTAAAAATTAAAACAAATAAATGTTTTCCATAGTTCTGAGTCTAGGACAGTATTCAAAACAGCTCTAAGGATGGCGTGTTTTGCTTCCTACATACATGCACTCTACACAACTGCATTTAGTATCACATTTAGCTGCTATATATACAGATCCCACATCCTATGCAGATACCAGCTGAGCTTAAACACTGACAGACTATACAATTTACATATGTAGTATTCAGAATACCTCAGAGCTGCCCTCGAAGACTACAGGTACAATGAAATCAAAACTCTTCTTCCTGAAAGAGCATCCATATTTTGTTTTGGTTCTTTTATGAACAATTCAACTAAAATAATCATGACACCCCTCAGGAAAACAAAACAAAACAAAAAACTATCAATCAACAAACAAAAAACAATAACAAAAAAACCACTATTTTTAACTGAAGATTCAAAAGCTTTAAATTTAATTCAAAAAATGGGAGAGATAAATCACGCCTAAAACACTACTGCCCAATTCTTCACAATGAGCTGTTCTAGGGTTTTCTTTGTGTTAGAAGTCAGATTTGTTTTGCTCTATAGAAAGCACCTGTTGATAGTTACCACCAGTGTTTCATTCCAATATCTGCAAGTGATGCATATCCTGTCATGCTCTGAATAGTGTATTGAAATAGCCATAAAACAAACCTTTATATGATATACATTTTCTGTTTGAATTGCCACAGTTAAAGATGTATGATTATATAAGCCAAATCTGAGCAGCATTCACTTTTTAATGAATATTTTTGTTGATTATTTTTATTCTATTTTATTTTTGAACGAACATCTGGTTGTTGACACAGCTTCTGTTCTAAAGCAATACTGATATACTGATTTAGTTAACTTCAGGAAAAATGCTCTGTGTTCCTTAAGCAAAAGTGGAAAATTTGTGGACACTTCTGTCCAGAAATATAAATCACAGTTACATAATTAAAACAGGTAATTACATGCCCAAAAGATGATTTAGTTAGTGTGCTATTTTCACTTCTTCACATATACCTACTCATGAATACAGAATATAATATTTTCTAGGAAAAAAAAAAAAAAGTTTATTAAACTGAAGTTAGGTTTTGATGACACTAATCATCATGTTAAAGATTAAAAAGTACTTTATAAGAAGTTTTGGTTTCTAGAAATAGGGACAGTTATAAAGAACTTCTCATACTAAATTAACTTATTGACACAATCCCAAACATTTTAAAGCTCTGAGGTGAACAATAAACATCCAGCTATTCTGGCCTTCATAGCTGACTGAAACAGAAAACAGTGGACCTAGTGAAGTGTCATCTGCCATAACTTATAATTTTATTTCGTCCCTGACAACAGAGTCATGAGTTTCAAGATGTATATTCCTAAATTTAGATGCAGGTATCTTACATACCCAACATTTCCAGAGGCCAGAGTAGAAGTTCAGAAACCTATCTATCTCGCATAGAAATATACATGTTTAAGTGTCTTGCACTTAATCCCATCCAGTAAAAAATAAATTATATAATTTTCAGCTACTTTGCAACTTTAAGTAGTTTCAAGAAAAGTAAAACAACTTAGAAACCAGAAAGAAAAAACACTTGTTAAAATCAGTTTAGACTAAAGAACATTGTTAATCTTTCTTTTAGAACCTGAGTCACTAACTTTTGCTTACATTCAAAAAGATACATACATCTTATGTAGGCAGAATTCTTCATTAACATATTTGCAGTGCTTTGTTAGCTAAAGATTTCATTCAAATGCAGCATTCCCAAATACATAGCAAAGACAAAATTTGAAGCATATTTCTTAATTCTCACATCCCTTTCTGTTATGTTGGTCTATGCAGAAACTAAAGGCAGGTTTCCTCTGTCTAAATGTTGACATCTCTTTCTGAATATCTATGCCAAAAGTAATTTCCCTGAGTGTTCTTAATATATTCCTTTATGCTCCAACAGAGAGAGAGAGAGAGAGAGTACGACTTGTAGGGAACAATTAATCTCGTCTTAAAATAGAAAGAACAAATTGCTTCCTAAAAATGTCTCTTTGCTTCACTTGGAGGAATCATAAAGACATTTTAGGGAGGGTGTCTCAGATGTAGACTTTCATATTACAGACAAATAAGTTAGGTAAGATGGTGTTTACTCTAGGTATCAATATAAATAGCTGCATCAAAGTATACTTAAGTTGAGGTTTGTTAAAGACACATATCATGAAATTGTAACATTTAGATGAGAAAGTTGTGGTAGTTTCATAGCAAAGCAACTTACTAAATTACTTTGAGGTACAGTTGTAAAAGTGCAGTTTTGGTTCTAAGCTTGGATTTTTTTCTGTTTTCATAATCCATAGTATTACAAGTCTCATGAATGAGGTGGTTTTACCCAGGCGGGCAGCTGAGCCCATCACAGTCACTCTCTCACTCTCCCTCAAAGGGAAAGTGGAGAAAATATGATGAAAAGGGCTCAAGGGTTGAGATAAGGACGAGGAGATCACTCAACAATTATCGTCACAGGCAAAACAGATTCATCATAGGGAGATTAGTAAAATTTATTTCCTATTACTAACAAACTAGAGAAGTGAGAGACAAAGGAAAGAGACTCAAAACACCTTCCCCCCATCTGCCCTCTTCCACCTCCTCCCCGAGTGGTGCAGGAGAATGAGATGACAGGGGTTACAGTCAGTCTATAGCACCTCGTATCTGCCACTCCTTCACAGTCACTCTCATCCCTGCTCCAAAGTGGGGTCCCCTCCATGGGATACAGTCCTTCCCAAGGGGGGCTTGTTCTTTGACATTTTCCTTCTCTTTTTCTCATCCCATAATTTTTTCTTATTTTCCTCTCTCAAAGCCTGTCTTTCCAATTGTTTGTCCAAATTCTGCATTAATGCTGTTTTATTTTAGTTTTCCCTTTTATTTCTTGACTGTTAATGCTCTTGTGTGGTATTTTGTTGTGCTTTTCTTCCTGTGATTTCCACATACACAATTTGACAACTTTGGCTATTTTTGGATATATAAACAGGAATTGAATTATGTCTTAGGCAGAAGAAGTGAAAGTCAATTCTCCTTTAAAGAAAGAATACTATGTAGATAAGGTTACTAGGTATGTAGGTATCATGCAGCTATTTTGTTAACGATTGTCTTATTATAAAAACATGTTATAATCCAGAGCTCCCTGCACATGAACAGATAGATTTCTGTATCTCAGAGGAGAGGGTGTTGAGAGCATGGAGTTGGTCTCTTTTCAGTTGTGCCCAGCAACAGGATGAAAGGCAACAGGTACAAACTGAAGCACAGGAGGTTCTGGCTGAATATGAGGGGGCACTTTACTGTGAGGGCGACAGAGCACTGGCACAGGTTGCCCAGAGAGGTTGTGGAGTCTCCTTCTCTGGAGATATTCAAAACCGCCTGGATACCATCCTGCGCAACATGCACTAGGTGATCCTGCTCGGCAGAGGGTTTGGACTAGATGATCTTCAGAGGTCCCCTCCAACCTTGTCCATTTTTTTATTGCAGTGATTCTGTACTACCATGAACTAATGAGTTTTATATTTCAGAATTTGCTTATTTTCTCAATACTGTTCTGACCAGTAAGAATGCTAAATATAGACATACATAAAGCTGTGAAAGTGGATCATTTTTTCAAAGACATTTATATATCAGAATCTGTGTACAGACATATTGGACAGAATTTTAGAATACTGCAAACACACCTACCAAAACAAACAAGCAAACAAAAAAATCTTTTTTTTTAGGTGCTGCTTTATTTGATATTCCCTGCTCTGTTGCATTGACTGGTGTTCTATCATGCTGTTTCTTGGATGCACAGAAATATTGCAAAATTGCAAAATGACATACTTAGCAAATCTTCAGAGCAGCAGTCAGTTTTATTTGTCCTAGAAGCACAGTTTCACTGTACATGTGGTATAGAGCCATATTGTGCAGGCACAGTATATGTCATAGGTATGATATTTTTTCAAGTTAATGTCTGCACAGCAGATTTGTGATGGCATGCATCAAATCAACTTCTTGTAGGCCTGCATTACTTAATGACAATTCTGTACTCGTCTCAGGATACGTATTTTCTTGCTACTATTGCTATTAAAATTTAAGTGATTCAAAGTAAAATCCATCTAGAATCTAGACAATAAGCTAATGCCAAATAAGATTTTTAATGGTGGTGTAGTTACAGATTTAATTGTGAAGTCATGGTTTTATCTCTATTCCAAGGATGCCTAAATTTGAAGACCTAGTGGTTCATCATCAAAAAAGCAAAAAAAGCAAGGGTTTTATTTTGCTAGTGTAGTTAGTCATATTGAACTGAGCACATTAATTTTCACCTAAAGATATTGAACATGACAGAGAATGCAAACTTAGAACATATAACCAAAAAAGACTGCCTAAAGGAAATATGAACTTTTCATCTCATGAAGCTCGGTGCATACATCTCAGGTCTACAAGTAGGTGCCTCCGTGAAAAAGAAATGTAGAGAACAAAACATCTTCAGCTTTTAGACAAACTTTATGTCTTTTTTAAAACATGAGGTTTGCCTCTTCCGCAATATCTTGTGTTTCTTTTATATCCAATGAGTTATAGAAAAAAAATAGGGACAAAAATCACAGAGTTTAGCAACGATAATCCTGGTGTCCTTTTACATTGACAAAAAGATGGCTCTACATTTAACTCTCAACAGTCAGGTTCCTTCTGATATGTTTTCTTTCCTTTAGAAGATTTTTTAAATTTGAGTATTTTATCTTATGTTATAGACACCAGACAATTAAATCAGGGTACAGATCATTTTAAGCATTTCCTGTTTCAGCTGCTCTACTTTTTTATAAAATAATTAAAAATTCATTGGTTTAGAGAGAGGGAGAATAAATGTCAGTCTATAATCTCATGGCACATGAGTATAGTCTAGCTTCCAGACTAATTTTCAATGCTGATTGGTTTCAATGGCTGAGGGCTTTTGAAAATACTGTTGGGGCATCCCTAATGTTTTAGGCAGCTAGCTACAATTTAAAATCTGATTTGAGATCTCAGTATCTCTATCTGACATAAAATAATAATAATAATAATAATAATAATAATAATAATAATAATAATAATAATAAAATCTATACGAAAAATATGTAGATCACTATTATGTCAGTTAGCTATCAGGTAGGATTAGGATGAATTGTAATTAGTTTGTTAGGATAAATATTAAATAGTTTGTTTTCTAGAAATACTGTAAGTTTATATACATATATAACACATAAGAAACCAGTATATGTATACATATATATTTGTCAAAGAGGAGGCCTTCAACTTTACTTGCACAGATGCTTCTGGCTGAAGTTGGATTTCTTATAGGAATAAGGCATGTAAGTGTAACTCAGGGCAGTAGGGACATTGGTCGTATCTTTAACATATTAAGGAAAGAATTTAAAACAGATTAACTTGGTAGCTTAGAGAAAATAAATGATAAAAACTATGCATGCTCATATTTTACTCCTAATTACATGTTAAACAGTTATATCTTAATATCAACTTAATCTATAATGTAGAGGGAATTTCAATGTAAAAGAAGTACATGATTTTTCATAGCATTAAACATATCTTACAATATAGATTAAAAGCACTTGCTAAGCTGCAAGGGAAATGTGTAACACTGCATTGGCTGTAGAAAGAAATTTCTACCATGGAAGAGTGGACTGACAAGAATAGAGAGATATGGCAGACAGAAAGAATCACAACTGTCTTGAACTTTCAAATTAACTCCTTTACAGTAGAGAGGTTTCCATGGCATGTCACTGTTACTCTGCATATATTTTTCTTTCTGCTTTTCTCTCTCTCTCTTTCTTTCTCTTTCTTTCTTTCTTTCTTTCTTTCTTTCTTTCTTTCTTTCTTTCTTTCTTTCTTTCTTTCTTTCTTTCTTTCTTCTTTCTTTCTTTTCTTTCTTTCTTTTCTTTCTTTTCTTTCTTTCTTTTTCTTTCTTTCTTTCTTTCTTTCTTTCTTTCTCTTTTTCTTTGTCTCTCTCTTTCACTCTCTCTCTCTCTCTCTTTCTTTTTCACTCTTTCTTTCTTTCACTCTTTCTTCAATTAATTATTAAACAACATTGATTTTTAACTCTCTATTAACATAAAAAAGTAGCTCTGAAAAGTCCAGAACAAGCTATATCTGACAGAAATTGAGTGATCAGGTCTGTAACAGAGAAGGGGAATGAATCAGAGTAGAACTGGACAAAACCTTTTTCTAGCATTTTTATCATATTGAAAATATTGTGAAACCTTATTTAAGGAAGACTGTTCCCCTTCTACACCAGTGAAAGTGCACTACGTTTATGTTGCTCTGGCTTAGAGTAGCTCCCACCTGGGAGCAGGCTATGCTGAACCTTTCCAGGCAAAAGTGTTGCAGACATGTTTTTCCTGAACTTCAGAAAACATTGTGGGATTTATTCATATATTTTACTCCAAGGAAGTACAGTACTTTATGGAGACCCTGCTGGGGTAATGAAATACATATTATGTGTTTTAGGGCTCAGTCACCTGATACTGTTTTCTCTAAAGCAAAACTAAGAAACAATCAAAAAAAGAAAGAAAGAAAGAAAAAAATAATAAACACCTTCAAAACAAACAAACAAACAAAAAGCCAGCAACAGCAACAACGTTAAACACACTTTTTTCCTCTTCAGGGAAGATTACTGTAAATTTACCAGTCTGGCTTCTTGTTGTGAAGCATCCCACTAGGCTTTGTCAGGTGAAGTATGCAAGGTGACTGATGCTGAGCAGCATGATTCTCATAGAACAATGAATGTTTCAGGTCAGAAAATTCCACACCGAATAAATCCCTCATTCAGTCACAAATATTAACTGGAGTTATAAATACTGACGGCACTGGATTCTACTGGCAGACAACCTTGTTCTGTTTCAGTGAACATTTGCAGTTTGGACCAAGCCCTTGCTCTTAGGTAAGTGAATGGTAAAATTCCCCTTCACTTATGAAAAATTACATTATGCCTTCTCCTCCCATAACTCAAAGTCCAAGAGTTCTAAATACCTACTGGAATTTATCTGTAATATTGGGAGATATTGAGATAATAGCTAAGTCATATTTGTCTGTGGACAACCATTTGTCTTCCATGGTCTCTGTCATCTTACTTCAAACCAGGTAATCTTTTCCTATTATCTCTAATACACACTCTGAATCAAAACATTTATTAGCTACAGGTACAGGACTGTTTGTAGTCTATCATCTTGTTTCTACCCAACCCTATTTTCCTTTCTCTCCCTTCAGAAAGGCAGTAGAAATGTTAAGTAGAAATAATAATAAAGCAGTAGAAAAGTTAGTATTAGAATATTCTGCATCTTCAGCTATTTTGTTAATCTATATATTCCACCTCTCCTTTGCTTAGTTTGGTTGAATGGGTATGCCAAAATTTATTAGAATAGTCATACAGAGTAATCCTTTTTTTTTTTTTTTTTTTTTTTATTGGGGTGGGGTGGGTACTGTTTTACTTTTCTTCCTTACAAAGTTTAAAGGGAGATACATCAAGTCAGATTTTAGTATTTTAGTAAATTCTTTTTTTTTTTTTAATCCTTTTCAGATTAATGAATTTATATCAACGAAAACTGGAAATATTCAAATAAAACTCAATTATGATCATATTTACTTGAAAACAGAAAATACATACCTACCCAGTAAAATTTTTTTCATTTCTTTTTTACAATATAATTATTAACGCAGAAACTAACACTTAAGTTACCTTAGACTCTTGAAAGTAAATTTCTTCATGTTTCTGAAAGGCCAGGCAGAATGAAGTTGAGCAAGGAGGAAATACATATTCTGAATTGGTATAAATGCACTGCTAGTTTCGTAGTTTACACTGAGAGGATGTCATCTTTTCCCTTAAAAGTTTTTCAGATTTATGAAAACAGTCAGCTATAAAGTTTGCCCATTATGTTGTTAAAATTAGTTAATTTCTGGATACGATATTTTCTTAAGAAGATATCATTTTCATTTTATAGCTATGTGACATGGTTGACATTTTCATAGCTGTGACATGTGAATGTGGTCTATTTAAATGGTGGAAAACTGTAGGAAAGAAAAAAAAAATCTTTGATTTCTTCCTCTACATGAAACACTGAAATTATTTTCTAGTCTTCTATTTTTACAAATGTTATTTATCAAAACTCAATTATCTGCTGTTTCAGATGTATGATTTTCAGTTGATTGTTTCAGTTACAGAACTTTTTGTCTCTTAATTGTTTTGCAATGAATGGAGCATATGTTAACCAACATAATATCCACAGAAAACAATCTGTTTAATTAAACTAAAGACAAAACTATTGATATTTATCATATATGCACAATCCTGTTATTAGAAACAAAAACAATAAACAAAAACAAAAAATGCAATAATTTAATTCTCTTTAGAAAACAATTTACAAAGGCATATTGTTGCATTTATACTTCTGATTTGGCTGCTAGTGTGATAGAAAATTTAGTCTGTCATATAATAGGAATTATGACTAGCAGTATACTGTAATATTACTCTGAAAATAACAATAGAATTATATGATCTTTTTTTAGTCTTTCAGAAGTATGATTTGTAAGATGATAATATTATGCCTATTGAGGGATCTTGAATGTTAAAGACATCTACTCCTTAAGAATTCTGTGAAAGTATTGTGGTATGAAATGACTTGAACATATGATTGCCACCTGAATGTTTCTGGCAGCTCTTGACTTGCTAGCAGATGAGATTTTCATCATTTTGTAAATCCCCCAATGGTCATCCAGTGTTGTCATCATTTCCAGGAAGAAGATCCTTCAATATTTACCACATATGGTGAATATATATGTCGGGAAATTCAATTGTACCTTGGACTAAAATGTATATGACAACCTCTAGCAATGTGATATGTGGTTATGTGCTTTGACTGGCATTTTGCCTGTTAGCATCTGTGTTTTTTCACTTTCTCCCAAATACAAGGGATACTTATTTTGATAAGACAGAACTGTTCTTTAAAATACCCATAATCTTCAGTTTCATGCCTAACATTTTGCGGAAACAGTGTTCCAGTTAAGATACAGTCAGAAGTCACATTTTGATATCCAGACGTAAAAAGGAAAATTACAGTGCAACATGCAGTCTTCATACACTGAAAAATATGAGTTCTTTCTTTAAGTAGAAAAATTAGCTCAGCCTTAGCAATAGAATACAAAAATCTCTAAAATGCTTTTTCTTTCTATTATTTTTTAAAGAGATTTATTATTATTATTATATTGTGTTGTATCTCATTTAAGTGATATAAATTCTAACTGTAATTAAAGTCTGGAATAGCTTGAAGACTGTATTTTTCCCTACTTTCAGTTCCAGGTTAGCTATCCATAACAGTATTCCTTTGTAGCAAATATAATACACTCAAACTAATATATCCAACTGAAGTCTCTCAAGTAGAGTTTGTGAGAGAAATAAGTCAGTTAGGAAGGATAGAGAGGTAGAACTGGTCCCTGTGATTAATATGCTTCAGTCACTGTTGCTATGAAGTGTTTGAGTTGGGAAAGACAAAACACTATTTTCTGGATGTGTCAGACCAACAATTATTGTTTAATACTCTTCTCCCTGAGTTCTATTCTATGTAACAAAGGGCATTGACTCCTGTGAACATTAATAATCAATACAGTTTACTCTATTCAGAACAATTTCAGTGGCTAATAAGGTTACTGCTATCTATATTTTAGTACTGTTTTAGCCTGTGTTAGTAACACTTAGCTGCATGATTAAACAACCCCTCTATTTTCCTCCCTCTCTCCAGATGGGTACTTGGCTCAGTATGACCCAAAAACAATTAGGTAAGTGATGTTGCTGTGCTATTTGCATCTGACCTTAGATGCCAGATATTCTGTATGCCAACGCTGAGCTCAGATGAGCCTATACACGTTGTGTGTGGGCTCTGAACTCTCTCAACTACACTTCTGACTTCCCTTATGAAATAACTAAGGTCTTGTTTGCCCTGTCAAATTATTTAGTTTTGCTGCCAGACATGACTTTTACATGCCTGTGAAGACTAGCTCAGGAAGGCAATCAGATTCTGCTCTGAGAACACGGGAGACTCACATGGAAGTTCTGGTTAATTGAACCCAAGCCTCTAATTGAATCTGCAGGAGCTGGATCACTGACAACTAAAGTGAATCCAACTGCCAGGTTTAATTCAGCAGTCTCTTATGAACCACTCACTTCATGTGTGTGCAGCTCCTACACATCGTCTGGATAATACACATTATCTGTGGGGACAGGTAACCCTTGTGAAACTTCAAATCTCCTTTGCCTTAAGTCTGGATTCTCAACAATAGGCTCTGATGGACATATGAAAGTGAAATATATCTTCAAATAAATTGTTTCATCTGCAGTTCTGTGCTCACAAAACACTCCCTGCAATTACCATAAACTGAGTGCAGTTTTCCAAACAATTAACAAGGACATTATTTAAATCTACAATGACAAGTTCTAGAAGTGTAACTTTATACTTAACTTTGCAGCAATTCCCTTAAGAGTACCAGATCTTAAAATGTTAGAAGTCCCTCAAAGCCTTTGACTTCTGGGGAAAACTTTACTCGATGAAAACCACACTATAGATCTTTTTTTCTTTAAAATGTCCTTTGATCTAACCTTTAAATTTAGATTTCTTTGTATTTTTAATAGTTTAATACATGACATATACCACTTTCCTCTCTCTCTTTCTCCCCTAAGTTTTATTTTCCACTTTTTTCTCCATTTCCTCATTGTGTCAAAACTGCAACATAGTTCAGCTATGGTATTGAACAAAGGATACTGTGGAACACTGCATTCACAGTCTTTTGTAATTATGCTTCTGTAACAATTAATGTAATAGCAACAAGTCCTGACATCTGTATTGAGAAAGATGCTTATCTTTCACTGAATGATAAATGATGTAACAGGGAAAATGGCTATCAACTTAATATGAGATTTTATTTTTTTTTATTTTTGTACCAAAGCTAAACAATATATGACACATAACCTTCTTTCCCCTCTACATATTTTAATACTTCTCTTTATATAAGAGAGGATGAAGTCAAATAAATAAAAGCTCTCTTAATCACACAAACAGAAACAGAGACAACTTTTTAATAACAGTGATTCCATCTGGTCTGTTGTTTTTCATGAGAGAAGAACCTTTAATGGCTTGTTGTTAACTTCTGATCCCAGAAGAATCAACTTCATCTTACTTTTTTCTTTAATCCGTGGCAATTGAATTTCAGATAAGAAGACTCCTTGTGACCCATATTTAGCTGGGATAAATCTGTTTTATAAAAAAAGGCAAGAAATCTCATTATGGTTCTTGGATTATGAGCTCCTGTGATGTTTCTTGTTTTTCAGATTGAAAGAAAAAAAAAAAGTTTTCCTTTCTTTATGCAAATAATTTGCTGGACTTATTCCCCTTTTCATAGTACATTTGTTCATTAAGCTTTAACACATTGTGTTATTCACCACAAAGCATTTAGTTTCCCTCTGTTTAATCAAAACTTGGAGGGTCCTAGGGTACCTGCTTTTTATGTTGCTTTTTTCATCTCATTAACTTCCTTTTCTAATTTACACTGGTACTCAAGATATACTTTTTGTACTGCTGCTGCAGCTAAGCAAATTATTCTACCCTCATGACTGCTTTGGCAGCTTCCCACAAAACACCCAGGCTAGTTTCTTAGTTTTTATTGATATTAATTTATTCTGAAATAGTCTTCATCTGTTGCACAAATGCTGCAGCTTTAATTAGAGAGTTGTTAAATCTCCATACTTCAGATCTCCTATAATTCAGCATACCATCCAGAGACATTGACACCAGAAAATTATCAGGCAAAGCTGGATTTCAAATAGCAGATGGTTACATGTTACAATGTATCCTCATAAATAAATAAAAAGAAAGAATCCCAGTTTAAATGTAGTGGAAGTAGAGTATCAAAAGTACTAGATTGCCTGTTTCAGTGTTCCTCTTGGTGTGGATCAATGAGGACTAGATCTTTGCTATCCTTTGCTCACCTCTCTTTCAATTTGTTATTTTACTAACCAAGGGCAAATCTCACAACTCTGACTAAAAGTAAAGAATAACTAAAATCTTCAGATATTATAGCTCCTGGAAACATATGCCATTAGGTAAGAAAAGATCAAGAAAAAAAAAATCTGTGAGATTTGCAGTTGTAAAAGGGCTATCTGCCACAATCCTTTGAATTATTACCTTTTTTATAATAAGCTCATTGATAAAAAGAAAAATAGATTTTTTTTTCACCCCCAAACTACTTTTTAAATTAGAAATTCTACCAAAAGTAATGGACCTTTGGTATTGTGACTGATTTGTCAAAAATAAGCAAGAGAACAAAGGACAATAAAAATATGTAAAATTTATTTAATCAAAACCATGGTTGCATTGTCAGATGTGTTTTACTGTATGCTGTACTTATTACTATTTTACAGTTTCTGAACAGTAGCATAGTATACAATCTTAACTCAGTTTCAAACTATGAATTAAAAGAGAGAGAGAGCAAAACATCATTTTTGTTATGAAAAATTATAAATAAAATGCAGAGGAAGAAGTGAAACAATTTCAGATATTTGGGAAGTCTTCTGAGGCTAATACTAAAGAATGAAATACACTAAGGCATACAAGATAAAGGTAAGAAATATTCACTTTGGTAATTCCAAGCCTATTTTAATAATGTTAAGCTAATAGTGTTATTTGTAGTATAATTAAATAGTGCTTAAGGATAATCATTGAGAAATGCAACACTTTAAACAGAAATAACAATAAATAAATCTTTATAAACTACTGAATAGCCATGTCACATGGAAATTTTGTACATAATATTTAAGCCTATGTTATTTTTTTGAAAGCCTAAAGGCTCTCAGGTAGCTTCATCATCACTTCTGTTAGGAGACAGAGATCTCCAAGATCTTTATTACAAGAGCCAGTTTGGAATAATGTCTGTCTGAGGTTTGGAAATAACAGTATGAGCAGATACACTGGGAACAGATAACAGTGTGAACAAAATATCATAACAATTCAATGGAGAAGTGCTATTACAGGCCAGCAAGAGTAAGGCCTGACCTTCAACTTTTCATGAGTTTTATTTTAGAAATGTGGAACCCATGTATACACAGTCAGCAACATTTCACAATTACTCTGGTAATCCTCTCATCTAATTTTGGCTTTCTAAAAATTGGTCATCTAGTCTAAGTTCTTAATCCAGATGCTTTTGTCTTCAGTAGTGAGCAGCATATAACTTTATAAGATCCTGTACTGTGATACAGGCAGGGTGACTGCATATGGGTATCTCTTTCTTCCAATTAATTTTGTGTTCAGTATTTAGAGTGTTGAATTCATCTGTCCAATCAAAGTTGTCTGGACCACTACTATAAGGTATTTAGAAAACCTTCAGGGAACAGATGCAGAATTCCTTTGTAAGACACCAGACTCCTAAGATACCAGAAATGGTATCAGGCATCTACATGTGGGCAGTCCAGTAGTGTTCTTAGAGACTACATTAGATGGGATATCTGCTGTTTGGATGGTTTAAATTAAGTGCAATGAAGCCCACCCAAGAAGGAAATTTAAAATATACTACATGCCTCACGGAAAATCTAGGCTGCAAACTAAATGAATTGGAATTTGAATGGAGTCAACTGACATATCCATCTTTATAATAATCTCCTATTTTATTAGTCCTCAGAAATTCGGCACATGAATATAACTTCCACCACAAGCAGGTGCATGACATCTGCAGTGCATGACCATTTAATATTCCTTCTCATGAGCTAAGGGGCTGAGTGGCTATTTGTATTCTTAAATATTGTTAGGAATTGTCTGAATCTGACAAACGCTTAAAATAACATTTTTAGGTAGTCCTCATATTTAACACATATTTTCCATATAAATCTGGTGCTATAACCTCCAAATATGTTACTGAGAAGAATGAATTTCAAGAAATAATTTGCCCTAGATATTCTTCTGCCCAGAGATACTCCGGTCTTAATCTATCTGTTTTGTACCTATTCATTCCTCCTTGTGTTACTGCCCTGCCCTGCCCTGCCCCGCCCTGCCCCGCCCTGCCCAGCCCATGAGATCAGCTAAGTTATGCTAAGTTATGCCCTACCCCTTCCCCTTCCCCTTCCCCTTCCCCTCTCTAGCACACACTTGGGAATACCTTTGTCTCATAACATCTGATAAGCAAAGTCTGTGAATCAATCACTGTTAAAGGACTTGCTAGGAGAGGGAAAGGAGGAGCTTCTAGTCCATACTTAATATGTGAAAATGTACTAAAACACACTTATGTGTACATTGGACTAGAGAAACCAGTTCTAGTGATTAGACTTGCAAAAATGCTCATCTTGATAGGAATAATCAAATTTCAATTATTTAAAGAACATGTGGGAAAAGCTACTGCAGAATTTTGGACTCTGGTCTAAGAAACAGCATGAGGGCTGGAATACTTTACAAAAGTAGAAGACAGAGGACTCTAAGTCCCTGATATTTCTTCATGGTTAGCATACTGGCTTTGGAGTTGTCTAATAAGACTATTCAGTAGAAGGCTTGCAGGGGTTCAGTGCTTTTGACAAATTCACGCCATCACTGAGAGCTGTACTATTCCTGTTTTGTCGTTTGTTTTGTTTTGTTTCAAAGTTCTGAACCTTATCTTTAAAAATATCTGGGACAGTGTTTGGGTAGAAATTACTATTCAGAATTATACAACCTTTATTGATTAAGGAAATTACTGCAATTACATGATTTGTCTCCAGATAGTACAAACTTACTAGGTAGATGTGGTACTGACATATAAGTGACAGAACAGAGCCTGATAAAATCGATCTATTCTAGAAAGTTTTTACTCTCACAAAACATTTGCCTTATTTCAGGGAGTGCTGAATAGCTCTCCAGACTACATCAGCACTCCTAATTAGACTGCATTAGAATCTTAGATGCCTGAATGGAGTACGTAACTAACATGGGAACCAACAACTTAATTTAGATCTCTGGAATCAGAAGTAAAATGCCATATTTCCTTTCACAGTAGGAAGGCTCTTAGGAAAAAAATGAAGGAAGTTTCTTCATGGAAAGAAAAAAAAAAAGATTTTTTTTTTTTTTAATAAAGACCTCAAGTAGCATGGAATTCAAGAAATAAAATGTTTAGTTAGAAATAAAATGTTTCGACTTTTCACTTACTTCAAAATCCGTCATTCCCTAGTATTAAACTGACCAAACAGGAATGTTTTCAGAGGGAATTTCAAGTACTTTTCACATTTTTATTTCTTCATGACATTAAAATAATGAAAATATAATAATAATTATTTTTTTTTAAAGTGTACTCAGGAGAGAGATAAGGCTTACAGCACTGTTATTTATTCATTAATATGAAGGAGGAAAACCATTACATTTATTTTTTAAAACTATTAATATATATATATTAACATAACAAGGGTAAAAGTTGGCAGTGCAGGTGTAAAATGTAAGGAAACCCTAAAATTATTAATTTTGCCTTTATCTGACTCTTTTCTCCACTCTCAATTAACTTTTGAACTTCGCTAGCAATATATTTATCATGCACTGATGGAACAAATGATCAAACTGGCCCATTGCTAGAAAACCAGCAGAATTATACACTTCGACAGATATAAGGATGAACCATTATCTATTGCAGTCATAAAACTCTATAACATTAGACTTTTTTTTTTTTTTTTTTTCTTCCTCAGAACTGTAGAGCAAGAGAAAATCAAAAATCTCTCAAGAGGATGGAGGATCCCAAATGTGCTTTACACAGGGAAGCTATATCCCACTCTTTCCTTGAAGTTCATCACTGTCAGACAAAGTTACATCTTTGAGAGACAACATCATTCTGGGAAAAATTCCAGGTTCGTCTATGAGAAAGTATAGAGTTCCATGACCAGCATATACTAAACAATTCATCGTGCACAGGGTAAGGGATATT
Source organism: Cygnus atratus (assembly GCF_013377495.2). Lineage (NCBI taxonomy): Eukaryota > Metazoa > Chordata > Aves > Anseriformes > Anatidae > Cygnus > Cygnus atratus. Next base: position 174,878,315 of record NC_066362.1, on the reverse strand, counting down.
TTTCCATTTCATACATAGTTTCATAACCTGAAAATATAAATACGCGTCATGTACAGAACAAATATCACTCAGATAACACATTTGTAGCACTGAACCTGCTCTCTGACTCTACAGCAGCTGTTAAATAACACTTTTTTTTTTTTTTAATGTCCTCCCCCCACACCCATGCTGGTCACAGTGGAAACTTTAGTTACTAATACTACTGATACAGTGAAGGATTTTTCCTCATACTACTAAACCTTTTATCATAGACACATAGTACAGAAGTAGTGTGATTGACTGAATAGAGCAGCCCGTCTTTGATCTAATGATAGAAGGTTCAGCCTTTTCATATGCTCAATTCCACTCATAAGTTATACATTAATACTGAGCCACTTGGATGGTCACAGTAACTTTCACTCCCTCCTTGCTTCTCTTACACTTAATTTCCAGAAATTTGCACATATATTTCTTTGGTCTTATCCATACAGTGCATATCTTTATTAATAAAGGACATATATTCCCAACAAAGTTTATTATTTTCATTCTTGCTTATTTATTCCAATCTACCCTAAGCCAAGTACAGCTTGTGCAGTTCAACTCCAAGTAAACATATCTGGTAAATACACTGAAAATTTTGATGAGGACTGTTCAACTCTGTTTCCAGTAGGAAAAAATCAGTTACTTCACAGCTATTTTGATAATTAAAGGTGTGTAGATTCTCTTTGCTTTCTTGTAATTAAAGGTCAAAGCCATAGGTCCCTTTATTTTAAAATTTATGAGGTTAACACCATCATCCCAGTTATTTTCCTTCCAAATTCAGCCATTTCCTTTCTGTACATCACAATACACATGGTCTCCCACGGTATACTCTTTGCAGTACTATAAAAACTAGTAAAAGATTAGCAAAACACTGATTCAGTTCCTTTCTTCCCTGCAGCCTACTAAAGCTCTCTTAAGGGTTTTATGCTGTTGAAAATCACTATAATACCCAGTTGCCTTCCATTATACTTTCTGGGAAAAAGGACACTTTTAATGAATTAGTTGATTTTCAGTGGTGAATAAAGTTTATTATATAGGACACAAAAAGATGATAAAGATATGATAATAAATGTTAAATAAATGCTAACAATTTTTATTATAGTTGGGAAAAATCATTATAAAGAAGGGTCTTAGAATTATTTTTAAACATAATTTTTCCTACTATATATGCTAATCTCTTTCAGTTTTTGCAGTCAAAACATATTCAATTGTTAGTAAACCACAGTGAGTCAACAAAATAAATCAATTTCATCCTGATTTTAAAATTAGTGAGAAGATGGTTAATTTGTGTTATATTATGTATCTGTCCCCTCTGTCTCCATTTGAGGTTCTAAAGCAAAATCTAGAACTGTAAATAAATAATAAGTTTAAATAAAGAAAAAAAATCATGATGGTACTTCAGCAATTTTAATTACTGCAAATGCAAATGATTTGTGTGTTACAACACACAGTATGAAAATGACTAAAGAAATATATTAGGAGTGTATTCTCTCTTCCAGAGCATTTTGAAAGCAAGGAATGGCAGCATAGTGTGAGTTAGGCAAAGTTAAGATCATTCATGTGACGTTACTTATCAAAATGTCAAGTATAACCTGAAAACTTCCTGCCAGCAGTCCCAAAATGTCACAAAAGAGAAGCTTACAAGGCAACACAGAACCTTTTCCTTTAGACGGAGGTGTGATTTGAGTTCAGGCCTGTGAGCAAAGAATGAGTGTTTTAATGCAAGCTTTGAGACCAGGTACCCTTAGTGGTATGGGATGGGACCCTTAATCCTCATAACATTTCCTCCGGAGCAATATGGAAAGAACAATATTTGCCTGAAGGTGCTGTAACCCAGATTACTTATCTAGTGGAACAAAATAATTATAGGGCTAAGCAAGCAGAATTCCAGTAATGGGAGTTCAACTGCACTTGCTTACCACAGTGGCAAATTTAACACTGTATGGTTAAATGCCTCAGAGAAATAAGGAAATAAACAAACAAATGAGTAAATAAACAAATGTTGTTTTATTGTTTCATTTTTTGATGATGCATTTGGATAAATACAATCCAAAATACTGACACTAGTCACAATGAATGTACAAGATACAGATAAGAGGCACTGAAATTTTTAGTTAACAAACTTTGTTATTGTTTTCCTTGTTTCTGAATTCTTTGCAAAAATAATTTAGGATTTCTTGGCATTTATCGTTTTTAATTATTTCCATAAATATTTTTTCTCTCTTGGTTTAGTATGATGACTTGACTCAAAGACTTGATAATACTGAACTATTTTTTGTTGGTCTCATTATTTTCATGTTTCTATTCTTTAACTGGGTTAAGATTTATTTATATATATATATATATATTTTTTTTTTCCCTAGAATATTAGGGGAAAAATGAAAAGAAAAAAAAAAAAGAAGGAAAAACTAAAAATGTGTTTATGTATTTCAAGATGAACTAGACTATTGTAGTATTGACTGTCAAGCTCATCTGCTCACCATAAATGTCTGGAAGTTGAACTAGATATCTCAGTCATCTTGTCTACTCAGTGAAGAGAAATAGCTAAATTGAAAAGGCAGTTCATCTGACACGTCTTGAGGTCATACAGTCATATGAATTGTCCTCTGGAAGTTCACTCCATTGACTAATTTAATCAACAACATGTGCACATCTGTTTAATCCTATTTGTAAGCCATAGGTTGCTATAGATGCTAACTGTTCTTTAGTTGGTGTTCAGAACAGCACAAGAAGTTCACATGCCATGTCTGCTAAACCTGTCAGAAAAGAGCACCATGGCACCTACATTTACCTTGCTGTGATTAGTTCTGATGCAGATATAAAACTTAAAGACACTCAAGATGGGGTTCCTGGTTTGAGAAGATACAACACATTTCAGTTAAATATGTATTAACTAAACTGGGAAAAAAAAAACATCAAAATTTACTCCAATACCTATTTAAATAAAAAATGATTAAAGAAAATATTGATACAAAAGTAATCCAGCTTCAGGTGAAATACGAACTTTGATTAGATATATTGATAAGAAGCTGAATTCTGATACACGCTACCCAGTGTGAAGTTAATTAATGGACTAACCTACTCTGGCACGTTTTTACCTTTTTATGTCAGCTCTAAAAGTCATAAATCCCCAGTCTCTGGAGATCAAAAGCTCAATTACAAATGTTTATATCACCTTGAGAAATATATACTTCAAAATCTCTACAAGATTCTGAGCTGAGAGTAGCACATAAGAATATGTTAGGCTTTTATAAATTGAAAAACACAGCTCTTTTTAAAGTTTATTATCTACTTCATGTACTTCTGGAAATTGAGAAACACATTTCACCCTTCAGAAAAGCAAGAACAAGTAATGACTACCAAGAATTTCATCTGGAAACAAACAATCAATCAAACAACAACAACAACAACAAAACACCACCACCAACAACAAAAACAAACAAACAAACAAAAAAAACCACACCACTGCAATACTTAAAGGATAATATTTGGGAAAATACATTTTGTATTACTCATTTCTCTGTGAAAGTAGAGCATTCTCATATGTCCTTTATTCCTCTGTACGTTTAATATATTCCTGGCAATGGACTGTTGCAATACATTCTGTCTTCCTCTGGTAATACTGTTCAATGAGGAAGTGAAAAAAGGCATTAGCTTCTTCAGTTCTACCAGTCCAGAGAATAAAAACTTTGACCACTGGAAGTGTATGTGGAAGGGAGATATCAACTTAATTTCTCTTTATTTTGAACAGTATCTCAGTGGGCATTAAATGTTTTGATGCTGCATGGAATACACAGGAAGAATTAGCACCTAAATTAGCCTGATTTCTATTATTTCTCTTTCTCTTTCTCTTTCTCTTTCTCTTTCTCTTTCTCTTTCTCTTTCTTTCTTTCTTTCTTTCTTTCTTTCTTTCTCTTTCTCTTTCTCTTTCTCTTTCTCTTTCTCTTTCTCTTTCTCTTTCTCTTTCTCTTTCTCTTTCTTTCTTTCTTTCTCTTTCTCTTTCTCTTTCTCTTTCTCTTTCTCCTTCTCCTTCTCCTTCTCCTTCTCCTTCTCCTTCTCCTTCTCTTTCTCTCTCTTTCTCTTTCTCTTTCTCTTTTTCTCTCTCTCTCTCTCTTTCTCTTTCTCTTTCTCTTTCTCTTTCTCTTTCTCTTTCTCTTTCTCTTTCTCTTTCTCTTTCTCTTTCTCTTTCTCTTTCTCTTTCTCTTTTCTTTCTTTTTTTCTATTTATATCTCTAATTTTGCTAATTGCTTATTAGCAATTTTAATTATATAGGAATATAAGAAGGGAAATCAACCCATGTGTTCTTTAAGCACTGTCTCCATACTGATAAGCAATGGAAGACCCTAGATTATTATTTCCTTGACAACACTGGACTGAAGTCATGATGGGGACTAGCTGACAGTGCAGCAGGGACATTTATAATCAGATGCAAAAAGCCTGGAGGGATGGCTTGGGCACGCAAGCCCCTCCAATATTTACATTTGGTATTAAACACTTCAAGTAAAGATAATGATTTTGGCTCATTGCCCTTTCCCAATATTTTGAAACTGCTATGCACCTATGGTCATAATAAAGGCAAAATTAACTCCACTGTAAATAGAGAGGAACAGTTGCAATTTGGAAAATTAATAATAATAATAATAATAATAATAATACATATATTATATATTATAATATATATGTATTGTATTATATATAATATAATATTACATATTATATACATATTATAAGATATGTTATTATATGTTATGTAATTTATTATTATTATTAATTATTAATTATCAACAATAATACTTCTTCTTCTTCTTCTTCTTCTTCTTCTTCTTCTTATTATTATTATTATTATTATTATTATTATTATTCCGTACTTCCACAACAGCTATGATAATGCTTTTTTTTAAGAAACTTTTTTTTTTCATATTTTCAAGTCCATCTTCTTCTGAGTGGATAAACAGATGAATTAACGTAGTCTTTCTGATCTTTCAAAAGCTCTGCCAGAAGTTGGCAAAAGGCCCTCATCGGTGTTATTATGCTAAACACAAAAGTCAAATTCCTCACTAATGGAAATGGTAATTATACCTCCATGTTTTAGTGGTTTATAACTTAGCTAACTAAGCTACTAATGAATACAAATACTAGAACTTATCTCAGAGTAATGCAGATTTCATTGTGAAGGCTATGATTTGATACTTGAAAAATCAGAAACCACTTGGTTGTTGTTTTTCCCCAGTATCAATGGCAGATAACTACAATATAGATTATCTACCACCATACAAAAGCTATTAAATGAATGAAATACCTTCACTAATATAAAGTTACATTCACTAAGGAATTAATAAATATCGCCCTAAGAGCAGAAACATGCTTAAAAACTACACCGAATGCTTTACAGAATGAACTCAAGATGGAGATATCAAGGTACATAACATTGTCAAAGAAATGGTGTCCTTTGCAACAGAGTCTTAATTAATGAGGTTATATGAGAAGTTTAGCTTCTAGGTAAGGAGCTGACATTTTTTTCCCCTTACAGACAGTGTTAGCAAGTGCTATTTTGGAGCTGTTGCTTGCTTCACTGCAGAGACTGGAAAAAGACTGAGAGTCAATGCATATGTTGACAAATTGAGCTCTTAAGTAAGAGAAATAATCATTCACTTTATATTTCTTTCTAGAAAGTGATATTGTCATTTCTTGAAAATCAGCCCACAAAAACAAATTTCCCAGTTTTGATTCCAGAATTATAGACTCTGTGACAAAATGTACTTTCTTGGGGTTAAAAATAAAGAAATAATTAAATAAACAAACAATTTATTGGAATTATATTAGTTAAAGGCACAACGAAAAGCTACCTTGACATCTTAGTGACCTTTACAGTGGATTTGTCCAAAACAGGAAAAGTCATGACAATATTGTCCAAAAGGTAAGTCTTATTCTCCTTTTCAGAAAGCAGGGAAGCTGAAAGATATCTGAACCAAAACAGATGCAGAGATGAGGTTTCCCATACAATTAGTTATTGTCATAAAGCTGTGACTGTTATCAAAATTTATTATGATCATTTTTTCTTTTAAAGGATATGTAATGTGGATGGAGTATGAGCCCTAAGGATGCAGACTGCTAGTGTCAATACTGCAGGGGAATTTTTATCTTTTTTTGAACCAGTGAGAACAGGCCAGTGCTAGAAACAAAATATTGAAGCAGATAAACTTTGGCTGTAATCCTATGCAACAGCTCGTAGGTTCCTTAACACTTGCTAATACAGAGCCAATAACTGCTTTTTTCCTGTGTTTCTCTATCTTAATATCTATCCTCTATCTTAATAAATCCTGGAAATGATAATGAACCTTGTGAAAAAAAAAAACTAAAAGACAAAACTCTGTCAGAGTTATAAAGGATCAAACTCTACTCATACTGTGTATGGAACCTAAATAACCCTTCAACAATTATATTGTAGTATCAGTACTAACTGCTATCTAATAACACAAACTTTGTAGATTAAGCAGTAAAATTAACACATATTCCCCAGACATTCCTATGCTGAAGTATAAGAGGCATGAGGTGGTGCAGTTCAATTGCAATGAAGGAAACGCACCCCAATACAGAGACAATTTCATCATCAGTGAATTGGAAGAGCATATTTTCTGAGATAGAGGTTATTGTTCTGTGATGTTTCTACCAGCTTAAGGTAAAAACAAGGAGAAAAAAAAAATGAATTTAACTACAAAAAATAAATGATTTCAAAGATCATTTAAATGTTATTTTAATTGCAAACATCAAGCTCTAAATTAATTCCTGATGGTTTAAAGTCAAAGGTTGATTTCCTAAATCATATCAGTTGAAACACACATTTAGGCTGGAACAATGTCAGAACAAATTGGTTTCAGTAGGTGAGTAGGTTGTGGTTTTTTTTGGTTTGTTTGTTTGTTTGTGTTGTTTTGTTTTGTTTTTAGAAGTGTTTTTCTGGACTGTATAGGAACAATTTTATCATATCTTATTAGAAAGGAAACAAGTGCATGTTCAGAATAGAAAAAGAAAGTTGTCTACACTGTAAGCTGCTAGAGGCTATTCAGTTTGGTCTATCTTAAATGTCTGTCTTGGGATCAGGAAATGTTTACTCTTTTTTTTTTCTTTCTTTTTTTTTTTTCCATTATCTCTAAAAGAAAAATTTTAGAGTGATGATCTCTGTCTTAGACGTCTAAGTTTTACAAGTTTAGACTTAAATGAAATGAATCAGGTATCTAGAGCATAGACATCCAATTGTGAGCTAGCTGACTAGCTGTATGCATGAAATATTGTTCCAGACCTAAAAAGTTAGGAGAAAAACTCTCATGCACACAGCAACACTAAATTTTATGTTATTACCTGCTAGATACCTAGAACAGGGAAGAAAGATATAGTTAGAATAATTCAAACTGAAATTAAGACTATTTATGCAAGAACTTTCTAATAGTGTTCACTGTGGTTCCAACAAAAGTTCTTATTAAAATAGTTCATGATGGCAAAAAATATGTCTGTTTCTTTGGCTTATCTCTTCAATATTTTTTAAAATGTTTTGAACTGATAAGATGCTAAAAAGTTTGACTACTGCAAAACTAATGTGGAAGAACTTTGCGCCTGAAATCATTGTTACTTTTCTAACATTAGACTTCCATGTCATGCATTAGTAGAAACTTCTAATCATAAAGTCGTTAGTCATTTTGAAACATGAAGAAACCAATCAATTCAGTTACATGACTTGACTTGCTAAACTTTTCTTTTGCTTATGTGTATATATATATATATGTCATACTATTAAAAAGCTACTCAGAGGACAAAACAAAACCAACCAACCAAAAACATATGCAATATTATACTGTATTCCTGTGGATTTCAATTCACTTTCACAGGGTAAGTAGTGTCAAATATATTGGATGGATCCACTAGAACTGACCGTGCAAAGTAATGTTCCATTAGTTCCATAGAATATCAATTAAGACAGGCTAGCACAGACATTATGAGAGAAAAAACTCAAGTGAGTTAGTTAATCATATTTACAAATGGCCCTGTCATATGATAGCTCAGTCTGGCCTTCCTTTCTTTGCATTTAAAAACAGCCATCACATTATACCAATGATTCACTAGACTTTTCAAGAACCTTTTATTGTATTTTATGACTTTACATTACACACATTTCCTTATAAGCACTTTTCTTACGAGCCTGTATGACCTTCTCTTGTTTTAAAATCTCCTTCAGGGGTATTGTATATCTTAAGTTCATAGGAAAGTGTACATGTATCTAAATGACTTTTTTCTTTAAGTTTTGGATTTGCTGGCTTACTTCAGTCTGCCTGCCATCAAATAATCAACTTGGTCTTTGGTTCTCCAACTGGAATATCATGCTCTTAAAGCACAAAGCACTTTAACTCTTTAGATGTGTTCCTAGGGCAAACCTCTCTCTATCCATCTCTGTCTCTCTCTCTACCTCCTTCACCTCTCTCTCTCATATCTCCCTGTGCCTCTGTCTTCCTCTCCCTCTTCATGTCTCTGTTTCAGTCTCCCTCTCTAACTCTCTCTCTCTTCATCTCCCTTTTCCTTTTCCTTATCTACAGTCAAAATTTGGTCAAAGCTGTCATTTTCTTACAAATTAGTAAAAGGGCTAGGAATGTCCAAGGTGCCATGGAAACACATGATTTCAAATTGTCTCATTGGTGGAGAAAAGTGACAAATTTAGAGCTTCCCCTGTCATTTCTCCAGTACCAACTCAGATTCTTTTAAACTTTTCATCTATTTCATCTACTTCACTTTTATTTATGCTGTGATACGAACAGCTGGTGAGTACTTTCTTCCACTATGTTTTATTTTAATTATTATTAAAAAAGCAAAGTATTATGGAGAAAAAATTATAATAGATACACCCTAGTAGCAGTCCACCCAGCTGTCATTACATTGTGATATTTTTATCCAGAATTCTGAATTTCATTTAATAGTTAATTAAAGTAGGAATTAGACCTTTTTTCTTTCCCAGATTGCAGTGAATAAAGTAGTTTCGTTTTGTGCCAGTGATGCATTTGGCTTTCTCATGTCCAGGACATCGCCTTGGACAAACAATTTGTGTACCACTGTATTGCTGAGCCTTTAAAATGAACAAACAAACAAACAGAACTAACTAACTAAAAACATTTGAAAACGAATAAATAATAAAAAAAAACCTAATCTGTATTATTTAACTATGTTAGTAAGACCTTTTTTTTTTTTTTTTTTTTTTTTTTTTTCAGCTAAATTTGATAAATCTGTAGGAGGCCTGAGTTAAAATATAGACACAGACTCTAGCTATTAAAGTTCAAGCCAGGATGGTGTTCTGAATGTATGAGGATATTGGAAAAGTCCCACATTTTACATCTTTTCTGGGCATATTGCAGCAACAGCTGAATACTCAGTGTTCTGATTTTGGACTGCTGAGGACAAGTGGCTGAAAGTAGAAGCCAGAGTCTTTCTTCTGTATATGGCTCTCCAGTACATGGCAAAAGGGAAAGTACAATCTTTTCAGAAAAAAAATGAAACAAGCAGCTTTCAGCTGCCATTTAACTTCTGTCTGTAGATAGTAAGTCTTTAGTACGTATATAATGTAGGTAAAATAAATGTGCTTGTTTATACACATTTTATAGATGAGACGTAGCATGTAACTCACTAAAGCTTTTATTCTGTACAGGTTAGGCCTAATGATAGCTTATAAAATCATTAGTCACATCTAGGTTAAGAGAAAGAAGACTAACCAAAACTGGTGTCCAATATAATACAAACATATAGGTGGAAGACAGAGAGAAGCATTCCTTGCTTTCCCTGCTTTGCAATAACTGTGCTTTCTCCTTCTGGGATTTCTACAGCATATGCTCCAAGCCAAATAATATGCTATGTCTTGAGATGTAGATTTCCTTTACTTATTTATTTACATCTATTATTTTAAGATAAGCCAGACTGGGAGACAAGTAGGGCCATAAATATAAATAATGATGCTGTTTTCACCTGGGTAAGTGCAGCTGAGGGGAAAAAAAATAAGATCTAAATTCCAAAGTCAAGATGTAGAACATTAAAAATCCACTACTATTTTTTTTTTTTTTATGTCATTTTGAGGGGCCTTTGAATGGGGACGTAGAAAGGTAGAAATTTTTGCACCCCTAAATAATTTTATTGACTGCTTTTCTTTCTGTATGCTTGTCCTTAAATATGTAAATTTTTCTACTTTATTCCCATGGGGACACATATCATAATCACCACACAGAACATTGTTACATGAAGTGTTAGGTGTTTGCATGCAAATCTGTTTAGGTTTCTAGAAAGCCTTATTCATTATTGGTATGATCAAGATGAAAATAAATAACTAACATCTAATAACATGCTGTGGAAAATATCCTTATTACCACTGATTTATGAAACTTTTTATCCATTTTATTTATTTGCTCTATGTTGTAACGTATTTTTTAATACATAACTAATAATATATATATATTTAATTTAAGCTTGTTTTCAAAATTTCTTAGTTACAATACCTGAGAGAAAGTCCTTTATGTATGGACTTATAAAAACTACATAACACAAAGGTGTAAGCAGTCATAGCCAATAAGAAAATGATGGTACTTGTTCATTACAGCTATTGACAAAGTTAGCTAGAACAGTATTAGTTGGCTGTTTGTTTTTTTGTTTGTTTGTTTGGTTGGTTGGTTGGTTTGGTTTGGTTAAGTATTGTTTTACATAGGATAACCAAGGGAAAAAAATGAGTCTCACAGTTGAGTCATAAGATCTGAGGATGATGGTAAATGTCCACCTAAGTACATGAGAGAACACACAGAGCTCTGTTTCAGTTGGCTCAGCCACCTACTGTGTCAGTGGCTTAAAGTTAAGGTAAAAAGGAAATGTCCTGAAACAAGATGATGTTAGCCTACAAAGGGAAAGAGTTTCTCTCACTGAAATGCTGGAAGAAGCACTCTGTAAAAAGTCTGTAAAAAGTATAGACTGGCACAGCTGTAGTCAATCCTGACCTCCAGTGAGGCAACAGTCATATTATTATAGCAGGATCATAACACACACACACACACACAAAGGGGGTTGGTTTTCTGTAATATTTCTGAAGAGCATAAAATCATTTTTTAAATGTTCCCGGTTATTATAAAGACCACCATCTTTGATTAAATGGTAACTTTTATTTCTGAATACCGGCAAGGAGATCAGTTTTCTCAGCTCAGCTGGTGTTCTTCCAGAAAGCAGGTGTAGGAGGATAGTAAGAATGTTATTTCAGATATTAAAATGGTTTCTGGCTATAATATGAGAGGAACCAAGCAATAATTCCAGCCACTTCACAGTATGGGAGAAGCGTTAGCATTCTGTCATCTTGTTCCATTACTTTCTTTCAAGCTATTAGCCATTCTGTAAACACCAGTTCATTATCATACAAGACATTAAGTAACCCAAATAATCCAGTTATTCTCAGTCATACTGCACAAATTCTGCATAATCTATTTACTCATACAGATCCAACTTTCTATGTTGTTGCAAATATTTAATATATATTTTTTTTTTGTCCAACAAGTCATCAGGCCACTGACACTTTACCATTATGTTTTACTTTTGTGTTTGCAACAGATGAAATAAGCAGAAGTGGTAGTTCAGTTTCCAACCTCTCACATTTCAAGATCTAGCTTTGCAAATACAAAATTATCCCAGGCCTTTTTTTTTTTTTTTTCCTTGATTTATGTTTTATGAAAGCTCTTAACTACCTTTTTCAACATCAAAGTCTGCATAAAATTTACTTACTGTAACTTCATTGGTTTGGAAATATGATTCATTGGTAATCATGAAATATGATTACAGGTAGAAGTTAACTGGAGGATGAACAAAGCAATGGTGCCAAGCCTGCCCTTCTTCCCTGAAAGGAATGCCAGCTGCATTTTCATTTTCCATAAAGTGTAGAGTTGACCAGTGAGCTGCACCCATGAACAGCCTGTTGAGCAAGAAGTAAATGACTAAGAAAATGGCCATGCTTAAGAGAAAATGTCTTTGTGTCCATCACTAGTCAGGTGTGAATTCACAGATCACATTTTCATGTAATATATAAAACACTAAAGTAGAGCTTCATTTTGATCACCTTAATAGTGCAGGAGGTAAAACGTTTTCTGAATAGCAAAACTTTGCTTATCATAGAATCATAGAGTCATAGAATGGTTTGGGTTGGAAGGGACCTTAAAGATGATCTAATTTCAACCCCCCTGACATGGGCAGGGACACCTCCCACCACACCAGGTTTTTTCAAAGCCCCATCCAACCTGGTTTTAAACACTTCCAGGGATGGGACATCCACAACTTTGCTGGACAACCTGTTCCATTTCCTCACCACCCTCATAGTAAAGAATTTCTTCCTTATATCTAATCTAAACCTACCCTCTTTTAGTTTAAAGCCATTATTCCTTGTCCTATCACTACACTCCATCATAAAACCACACAGGTAGTGTTTTCCTCAGTCCTTCCAGTAGTGAGTATCAATACTGAAAGAAACAAAACAAAACAAAACAAAACAACAAAACAAAACAAAACAAAACAAAACAAAACAAAAAAAACAAGCAGACCCAAAAGATCAATACATGGCTCCGAGGCTGGTGCCATCAATGTAATTTTGGATTTCTTGATCATGGGAATGTCTACATGACACCAGGCCTACTGGCTCCTGATGGGAAGCATCTTTCTCGAAGGGGGAAAGGATTTTTGCCCAGAAGTTAACAGGGCTGATTGACAGAGCTTTAAACTAGATTCAAAGGGGGAAAGGAACAAAACTGGACATGCCAGCAATAAGCTATGGGACTGCATGCCAAAAATTAAGGGACTGTATGCTAGCAAGACCCTTCAGTCTGCCCCACGAGGGGCTGGGTTCAATGAAGCACATCTGAAATGTTTCTACACAAATGCATGAAGCACAAAAAATAACCAAGAGGAGCTAGAAGCCTTGGCCCAGTCCCAGAGCTATGACATCATTGGCACAAGTGAAACCTGATGGGAAGAGGCCTGTGACTAGAGTGTTACAAGGGATGGTTACAGGCTCTTCAGAAGGAACAGGCAGGGCAGGCAACAGGGGTCAAACAGTGCTGGTTGGTTTTTAAGTACCACCTCCTAAGAGAGCAGGAACAGCAATTATAAAATGTCAGAAGTCAATCAAGAGGGGCAGAAGGCTGGGCTGGCTGAGCAGGGATCTTCTTTAAGCTTAGGTGGAAAAAGAAAGTGTATGGGCTCTGGAGGCAAGGTCAGATGACATGGGAGGACTACAGGGATGCTGCTCACCTTTGCAGGAAGAGAATTTGTGCAGCCAAGGCTTAGTTAGAGTTGGAGCTGTCCAGCAGTGTGGGGGACAATAAGAAAGTTTTTTAAAAGTATGTTAATAGGAAAAGGAGGACCAGAGCAAACATTGGTCCAATACTTGATGAGGATGGTCACCTCACAAACAGGGACACGGACAAACCAGAGATGTTTAACGCAATTTTTTTCTCTGTCTTCAACACCAGTGATTGGCTCTGGGACCAGAGCTGCCCAGAGCTGGAGGACCATGACTGCAGAAACAATAAACTCTCAGTTTACCCTGAACTTGTGCAGGATTTCCTGCTCCACCTGGATGCATACAAGTCCATGGGGCCAGATGGGATTCATCCCACAGTATCCTTCTGGACAAAATGACCAGAATACAGTTAGATAAAAGCATAATAAGTTCTGAAAACAATTGGCTGATGGGTAGGGCCCAGAGGGTTATAGTAAATGGGGTTACATCAGGCTGGTGACCAGTCACTAGTAGGGTTCCCCAGGGCTCCATTTTAGGACCAGTCCTCTTCAATGTTTACATAGACTATTTGAATGAAGGACTTGAAGTTTTTTTGAGCAAGTTCACAGATGATAACAAATTGGGTGGACCTGTTGACTTCGTTGAGGTTGGTGAGGCCTTGCAAAGAGATCTGGACTAATTAGAGAGCTAGACAATCACCATCAATATGAAGTTTAACAAGAACAAGTGCCAGATTCTGCACCTGGGAAGGGGCAACCCTGGTTATACGTACAGCTGGGGCGATGAGATGCTGGAGAGCAACCCCACAGAAAGGGATCTGGGGGTTTTGATCAACAGCAAGCTGGATGTGAGCCAGCAGCATGTCCTGGAAGCCAAAAGGGCCAACCATATCCTGGGGTGCATCAAGAACAGCTAGCCAGTCATGGGTAGTGATTGTCCCGCTCTACTCTGTGCTGGTGCGGCCTCACCTAGAGTACTGTGTGCAGTTTTGGGCACCAAAGTATAAAAAGGACATCAAACTATTAGAGAGTGCCCAAAGGAGGGCAACAAAGATGGTAAAAGGTCTAGAAGGGAAGATGTATGAGGAGCAGCTGAAGTCACTTGGCTTGTTCAGCCTGGAAAACAAGAAAGTGAGGGGAGGCCTCATCATGGCCTACAGCTTCCTCATGAGGGAGAGTGGAGGGGCAGGCGTTGATCTATTCTCTTTAGTGACCAGTGATAGGACCCGAGGGAATGGCTTGAAGTTGCGACAGGGAAGGTTCAAGCTCGATATCAGGAAAATGTTCTTCAGCGAGAGGGTTGTCACACACTGGAACAAGTTCCCCAGGGATGTAGTCACAGCACCAAGCCTGTCAGAGTTTAAGAAGACTTTGGACTGTGCTCTTAGTCACATGATCTGAACTTTGGGGTAGACCTGTGTGGTGCCATGAGCGCCATGAGACCCAATGATCCTTATGGGTCCCTTTCAACTCAGGATATTCTACGATTCTATGATTCTATGATCCTGTCATGCACAGAGGTGAGACTGACTGGCCTGTAGTTCCCCAGATCTTTCTTTGCCTTTTAAAAAATGGGGGTCTTCCCCTCTTCCAATGAGTGGGAACTTCACCGGACTGCCATGACTTCTTAAATATGATGGAAGGTGGCTTAGCAACTACATCCAACCGTTCCCTCAGTACCTGCAGATGCATCTCTCAAGTCCAATGGACTTATGTACCTTCAGGTTCCTTAGGCAGTCTTGAACTTGATCTTTTCCTACACTGGGCAATTCATTCTCCCACTCTTTACCTTTGCCTTCTTGGGCCTGGGCCATGTGGCTATACCTGTTTTCTGGGAAGACTGAGACAAAGTAATCATTAAGTACCTCAGCCTTCCCCGTATCCTGGGTAACCAAGTCTCTCCTTTCCTTCCAGAGAGGACCCACAGTTTCCCTTGTCTTTCTTTTATCACCAAAGTACTTATAGAGCCTTTTTTTTTTTTTTGCCTGTGATGTTCCCGGCCAAACTTAATTCTAAATGGGCTTTGGCTTTCCTAAGCTTATCACTGGCTGCTTGGAAAATGTCTCTGTATCCCTCCCAGGCTACCTGTCCTTGCATTCTCTGTATGCCTTCTTTTTCTGTTTAAGCTTGCTCAGGAGCTCCTTGTTCATCTCTGCAGGCCTCCTGACATTTTGCTTGAATTCCTCTTCACTCCTGAGTTTGAAGGAGGTGATCCTTCAATATTAACCAGATTTCTTGGACCCTTCTTCCCTCCATGGCTTTGTCCCATGGTATTCTATCAAGCAGATCCCTGAAGAGGAAAAAGTCTGCTCTCCTGAAGTCTAGGACAGCGAGCTTTCTGTGATTCCTCCTTGCTGCCCTAAGGATCCCAAGCTGCACCATTTCATGGTAACTGCAGCCAAGGCTACCCTTGAGTTTCACATTCCCCATCAGCTCCTCTCTGTTGAGGAGAATGAGATCCAGCATAGCACCTCTCCTTGTTGCCTCCTCTATCACTTGGAGGATACACTTATCCACTTCTACTAGTTATTCAAGCCAAGTTGTTCTTACATTACTATACTCTGCTTTCAGTTGTATATCAGCCTTTCATTATGCCTAGGAAGGAGGACAGGCACACTAGAATATTCAATGTTTTGTGAATTTCCCTGTTAGATTTCCTGACACTAATTAAAGGATGAAATTGTGTGTTCAAGTTAAAACATTCATATCCCTCACCTTGACCACTCAAAAAAAATCTGTATGAGGGTGGATGATGGAAGATGGGAAAGGACACACATGTATACACAATGTGTATATAGAAGGAAATAAAGAGACCATCTAGCGTTTTGAAATGCTGCTTGATTGGGTTGGGTGCACTATACTATCTACATACTATTTCAACCCAGAAATGTGGCTTGTTTCATTAGTCATGACTGAATTTAACCCCAAATTTAACAAAAATAGATTTTCTGCTCCCAATAAAACAGCAAGTCTGTATTACGCATGTCAGAACATTTAGCAGTCATTTTCAGCAGGATTCCTGTAATTTAACATTACAGGAAAAGTCAGTCCTTTCCCAATTTCAAAGAACAAGATCATAAGGTAGAGTTAGTTGTATGTCAGCTGTCAGGTACAGGACTCTTGGAAAACCTAAGTACCAAAAAACCATGCAGTTAATTATGAAATAATTTTAGATCTCATAATAATGTTATCATAGTACCTTCATGCAAGAGGAATTTTTTATTTTATTTTATTTTATTTTATTTTATTTTTATTTTATTTTATTTTATTTTATTTTATTTTTAATTCAACATTTTTTTGTAGCCCAAAACCAGCATGTGACATCTGGCAAGAGTGAGTAATTGTAACTTGCCCAAGTTTCCCACATGTGCTGATCAATGTCACGTCACAGAACAGAAGGGAAAGGAAAGTCCCAGTGAAGTGGACTGCTAAAGAAACAAGAACAGTTGCAGGGAACTCAGATTACAAAAATTCAGAAGGTCAGAAGAGAAAACTATTCAAGTCATATATCAATGATTTATGGCTGGAACAATGGCTGAAAATCAACAATTATATCTTACATACAAGGAAAATAACTGGCAGGAAAGATAGTTGCATATCCTTATTCAAAATCAGGCAGAGAACCGACTGATTGCAATAGAACTTGCTGGAGTGGCTTTTTCAGGTAGAGGAAGGAAACTTTGGGGGGTCAAAGTGAGAACAAGCAGCACATTTGGCATAGCCAGTATGTGTGTTTTTTTTTTTTTTTTGCTAAAACAAATTCCTGAACTGCAAAGGAAAATGTGCAGGACAGTTCCAATCAGTCAGACAGCATAAGAACCTGAACTCTTTTTTCATATGTTGTACTTAAATTACTTCATTATTCACTGATCTTATTGCTTTGCTACACTGGGGTTCTTTTCTCACCCAGAAAAGCAATTCCAAATCTTATGAACCTTTCAAATATCAATTTAACCCTTGCTTAAATTTTCTTGGAAAAGTTTTCTTTCAAAGAATTGGAATTTTCTGATAAAATACGTATTCAGTCAAAAACTCCACAGCCAGCTCTACTTTTGTATTAAATCCACTGTTCTCTGAAGTTACACAACACTTTTCTTTTTTTTAATCTTCAGCTAGAACATTTTTTGCCCTAAATAATTGTTTCATATTCCCAGTTCAACTCTGACAACAATCTTGATAGCAAAGTAAAAAGACAAAATAATAATGCTCAGCTCAATTTCCTCCATTAACCCGTTATCCTAGCAGTGCCTTTTGACAAAGAAAAGGGCAAATATGATGCACATACTCACACACAGACATGTACATATGAAAATAGATGAGACAATTATTTTCCAAATACTTTTGAATCAGAGACATATGATAAATTTCCTCTTCCCTTGAGTCAAATAACAGACCAACAATAAAAGTATGATCCAGAATGTGAGGACCATGTCCTAGTAGATCTAAATCCATAAGCTCAAATGCGTGAAGTCTCAAAAATGTTGTGCAAGATCTGAGAATGAAAAACAACAGATCAATTTGTCTTTAATTTGTTTTTCAAGTAATCAAAATTTTAAATACACGTAGCATAACTCAAAATTAAGAAACATGAATTTTTGCAGCATTTAACCCTTAATTTATATATCCTGAAGTGCCATTCTGTTTCTCTTTTGTGCTATTTTTTTTTTTTCCTTCTACACGAATCCTAAAACAAAAGAGTGCAAAGGCACCTTTAAAACAGCAGTAACAACAAACAAAATCTGAACTGAGTTCCTTAGGTTTGTCACTGAATCTTTGTTTCATATCCTGGTCACTGACAGAACTGTGGCTCAGTGTCCAGGCAGAGATTTGGAGGGGGGGAGGGAGAGAGGAGTACTTTGCATACTCTTCAGCAGAATTTGTGATTTTTAGCCTCTGGCATTCGGGTTGGAATGTCTGTTCTTATTACAGTCTGCTGCAAAACTCCTGAAGATGTGACTGCACATTTCAAAAGCAGAGAAAGCGGATGTTAGTTCAAATTACTTCTCTGGCTTCTGAGTTAAATGAATACTAGAATAACAAAGGAAGGCAAGTTTTTTTGTTGTTGTTTGTTTGTTTATTTTTTATTTTAACACCAAAACATTATGCATAAGTAGCACATTACATATAAAACATTACCAAAAATAGTAATAAAAAATAACCTTAGCTTCCATAATTATAAAATTTTTCGCTTACTGGAGGCTGAAGACCTTAATGAACTTGAATGATTTTTTCCATCATAGTTTACCTTTCTTCCTGGTGTCATTATATTTAATTAGTATCCTGTTTGCACTATTTATTAGATGTAATTTCATGTTCCTGCAGGTTTCCTGATTATTCTAATATCTTGATTATTATATCTGTCCACTTAAGTGGGGATACTTTGACATTTTTCATTTCAGCTGCAATTCCACTAAAAGAATAAGCATTTTTTTCCATCTTATATTTTTCAGATTAGAACAAGTATGTAAGTTTTACCACTTACACTCCCATATGTATTATTTTATAAGTGCCTGTGATAATTCAAAACTGCCTTTTAATGCATTCTTTGGGAAAACAGGTGTCAATTGAAAAATGTTGTCAGTAAATTTAAAACAACAACAACAACAATAACAACAACAACAAAACACTTTCTTTAGACAGCTTCTTGAAAACCACCTTGAAAATCCAAGAAATGCTAGCCTTTGGAGACTGTGGGGAACATATTAGTTTATACTAACATCTTTTTTGAGTGTTCAAATAGTTTTAAGGATGTTTAAAACAGTAATAAATATTTATTTACGTGTGTGTAGCCATAATACAAATCCTTTTGATTACTGCATCAGAGACACTTAATGTAAATGAAATTTGGAAATCTTGCTGCCATTCTAAAACAAACCCAGAGTAAATCTACTTCTGAGCCCTAAAACATCTAGCCGAGCATGTATACTTTGGTTTCTAATGAACAAACTGGTCGTGTTTTACAGGTAAATGATACCTCTATCTTCCTATAGATAACAGAGTGTGCACAAGGGGAGACGTATTACATGCTGCTGTAAGGGTTCGTGGCATGAAGAATTTTGTGGTTGTGTTTTTCAAAAATTCATGTACCAAGAGGGAGCCTAAGGGAACTGTGTGGGCACTGAAAGCTAAATGACCTGCAGGTAACAAGTGCTTTTACATACATATTACTTTTCTGTGTGCAAGGAAAATGAGCTAGCTGAAAACATAGTCTTTTGTTATTTTGGTAGTAGCTGTGTGTGTGTTTTGTTTGTTTGTTTTTGGAGTGGAAACCATGCATTGTAACATAAACAAAATACTGACTACTAGTCAGCATGCTACATGTAAACAAACTGTCTGTAGAATTTGCTTTAACCAGAGATAAAATAATCCTTCTGCCTTGCAAAATAAAGCCAATGCAATCACGTAGAAGCAGTTTAAAATTTTCTATAAAAATAGTTTATGAACATGTTCATATTGTGTAAAGACAGAATGCAAATATCAAGGCTGATCCCACTGTTCTTACACAAAACCCCTTTAAATTTAATGGGAGTTTTGTATGAGAAAACTGCAAGCTTGGACCAACCCTAGTAATATTCAGTGATCTAAACAAACATTAAAGCTGTTCAAGATTTTTGTTTTTAAGTGGAGTAAACATACACCATGTTCAGCAGACAGAAACCTGTGTTTCCAGTATAAATACCTGCAAGGCAGGCTAGCAGTTAACCTTGCAGATTAAAAAGAAGGAGCTACAGGAGGGTAGTTGATCCATTCTGTCAAAATGCCAGATGGCTGTAAGTCTTTGCTTTTGTATATTAAAACTTGCCCCAGGTTTTTTTTTTTTTTTTCTTTTCTCTTTTATTTCCTTCTCTCCCTGTCTAAATCAACATGCTGGCTCCACTGCTGGACAAATACAACTTGCTACTCCTTCTGCAAAAAGGAATAAGCAAACAAAAAAAAGTCTTCTATGGCAAGTCTAACATCTGGTGTCAGTAAGATCTTGAAGAGAATGTCACTCTTGGAGAGCATCTCTTCACCTTTTCTCTCCAGTTTAATTTAACAGATAGCACATATGCTTGAAATCTCCTAAACTGTCAGAGTGTTTAGACTCAACTTTATATTTGTCTTAGAAAATACAAAATAAGGGAAAAAATACATAAAATAAATATGTACTTTTGTGGCTACAATATTCACAAACTTCAGATGATATTTCAGAAATGAAAACTGTTAGGCAACAAACTTGTTTCTACAAGATAATAAATTGGTTCTAAGGAGAAAACAAACAAAATAAAATTAATCTTTCTCTTAGTGATTCCTCTTAGCTAAGCTGGCTTTTCATTTGCCTTGTTACTCTTTCTTCTACTAAGCAGTCTGATATGTGGACATTCTGGAATCTACAAAAAAAAAAAAAAAAAAAAAGGATAACTATTTATCAGCTCAGAAAAATGTACATACCTAGGGTGCACACTTAATGTTCCACTTTTAAGGTTGAATAGGATGTTAAGGATCCTCTTCTTGATGTATACCAATTAGCTATAAGCAATGTATTCGCATTGCTTATATTAAGCAGACATACGAAGCAAAATCACTCTTAAGAGGGCAGCCTGATCACACCCTTCAGACTTTTGCCGTATTTTGAAGGACAAAATTCTAGGGTAGGATGAGCTGTTTATCTCAGCCTTAAAATAAACCCAGACTTAAAAATAAATAGGAGGAAATACGATGGCATTTCTTCCAATTGATTATGTCAGTTGGAGCTGAAGGCACTGGACTGTACTACTTAAAGTAATTTATTAGCCATCTCCAAAGAATTGGTTATCATCTTTTCTATTCTGCCCATAGACATAGTGAAAATACAGTTTGATTTGAGAGGATTTTTCAGATGATAGTGCATCTTCCTTCATCCAAGTAAATACAATAATCCAGTTCTGAAGAAATACGTTTGATCCATGTAGCTTGTGTCATAATTTCTTTCTTTCTTACCACAAGATTCTTTTCATTACAGAGTTCCTAAGAAAATCTAATAACAATATTAATTGCTAGTCACTTTCAAAATGAAAGTAAACAGCAATAAATTCAGATATCATAGATGTCAAGCAGAATTCTAATTTTAAGTATCTCCTAGTCTGTCATCAGTTTTACTGATAATCTGTGTTTTTTTTTGTTTGTTTTTTTTTCCCCCCCCCATTTTCTTCCGCAGCCCAGTCAGAAATGCCCATGGGTAGGGCTACTTCCTGGGGTAGGTTAAATACTAGTTAAGCATGATATTAAGTAATAAATTGAGAAATTCCTATAAATCGTGTGATAAAATGAAAAGACAAATCTCTGTAATGTCAAGTCTGACTGATAAAAATCACACTGTTACTACTTGAAGGAACTACAGAAGAACAGTCACTGTATGTGAATTTTGTTAGGAGGGTTTATCTCATGCTGGCTTTAAGAGACAGAATATAACTCATTTTAACATTTTCACAGAATAGATACTTGAGATATGCGATGTATATATATCTTCCATATTTTCTTTTTAATAAGTTCTTTTACTATAATTTAAAATGAGCTTAAAAACAGACAGAATACAACTTCCCCCAGTAGCTACTAAATGTAATTCTAAGGAAGATCTTGAAAAAATTCATAGATGCTATTCATTAATAGCCTTAATGAATTTATACTCCTTCAGCTTTTATAATCAGTTTTTAACCTCATTTCTAGTTTTGACCTCTGACAACTGGCAAAAGAAAATCAAATCTTTTCCCATACTTTGTTTGACATTAGACAGGTGCTTGGTAGAAATGAGCTTCTTTGGCTTCTTCCTCTTTTCACTTATGAAAGTATCTCAGCTGGGGCCATTTTCCATAAAACATCATGGGTAACAAAATATAAGCCTGGTACAAAGTAGCTCACTGTTAGAAGGTACTTGGAAGCTAAGCTCTCAGTTATTGAATGGTTCAGCAGACCACTGCACTACACCATGGGGCTTTAGACATTTAGTGAATGATACCAACTCCTGCATTTTAACTTTGTGAAATCATATTCCAGATTTGTTTTTATCTGTATGTAAATTTTTATCTATAAGCAGTGTCCCTATTACAAATTAAATGGTATTCAAATTTATTTTAGGAAGGTGAAATCATATCTTTCTCTTGAATATTGTTCATGTTCATTAGAGACTCATTTTTTAAAATTATTATTATTTTTTAAGTGGAAAATATCAGAGAAATACTACTATTTCTCATGGGATTGTATATCCATCTAAAATATAAATTAAAAAAAAAAATCTGTTGACAGATGGCTGTCCACAGGAGATTCTAACTCAGTATGTTGACTAAGTAGATTTGGGTAACTTGGTATAAAATATTGAAATACTGAGATTATTAATTTTGCTGATATTTTGACATAGAATTGATCCTTGGCTACTGAGATTTATTTTTTTTTACGATTATTATTATTATTTTCAATTGATATAAGACAGCTACAGTTTCTTCAGCAATTTTATTAGTATGTAACAGCTTTAAATAATACTTTGAATATTGCACAAATAATAACAGCATCCTGACTGAATGTGAGGTTTGTATTTCAACTGCATTTGTCCATAGATTGCAAGCTGATCCAAATACATTGTAAGTATGTTTCTCTGTAGCTGTGTACCAATTGTTTTACACATTCTCCCACACTTCCTTAAGGGATACAGAAGAGGAGGAAGAACTTTTACTATGAGGAATTCAATAACTGATTTTTCTGATTGTTCAGATACTTCGTATCCCAAGTTGCTGAGCCCTTCTGATAGAAGTGACCTCTGAAAATCAGTAGGTGTACAAAGAATTCAGCATCATTCTTTCCTGTTCGAATTCCACAATCTTGCAATAATAGCACATAATCCACATATCAATGCTATGTAAAATGTTAATATTTAACAATAATAAAAAGGTATCATTCAAGTGAGAAGCTTCTGTGAGCCATTAAAAACATTGACCTAGAGAACTAGGTGATAAATAGAGCAGATAATGTTCATTAAATATATATTTATTCACCAAGAGATCAAAACATGACACCACAGCTGAGGAAAGTGTTCTGTTGTATATTCACCTCATTTCCTGAATTCCTTCTGTTGTCAGTTTTTACTCACTTGTCCTGGTCTTCCTTTTGTTTACTTACTGTTATTTCAGTGTTGTGATCTACAATACTGCCACCGTAGTCTGTAAGATTGAAATGTTTAAGTTATTCTGGTTAAATTTTTCAATAAAAATAAAACTGAGAGACTTTCTAGAATGTATTTTGTGGAAGACCTTTTGATAGAATTCTAACTGTTGTTGTCAAAAGTACTTTCTAATCCTGCAGTCTCAAATATTCTTCTGTCTTTGAGTGAGGGACATTGAGACCAGTGATTTTTACTGGAGTATATCATAACACGCATTTCATTGGAATATGAGACAGCATCATGGCAAAATGTTTTATTTCAGAAAATAAATTATATGTGAATAGCAGTGGATTAAAATAAGTATAAGAACAAAGAACATTGAGTTCTGACTTAATATGTTTTATTTTAAATACAATTTTGAATTAATTTTAACTTCATAGACTGGTACTATTTCAGGAAATATTTTTAGAAAGAAAAAGCATAGGAAATTTACCTACAACAACAGAGTACCTAACAAAACGGTAGCTCTGTTTTTATGGATGAATAATAGCAAAGTTTTTTTTTTTTTTTTTTCTTTCTCCTGTTACAGTAATTGTACTGTTCTACATTATTTGTCTGAAGCTGGAAAACAGAAAAGAAAGCCACAGACAGTTCTAACAAAAATGAATCACATTCATCAGATTATTGTGTTTTTCAGCGAATGGGTATCACAAAATGTTAACGAGAAACTTATCTTTGGAGCAGTTTCCTAACAGGATGCCAGGTGCTGTTAGTAAATATGATATTAGCTGAATATCAGCTGTTACTCATTATTGCTCCTGTTGTCTGGATTAGTGGATCTTGTATTGTTACAGTTAAAAACAAGAAAATAAAAAATCCAGTAGGATGAAGGAGAGAGAATTGAAGGGAAAAAAGTAACAGCTCATGGGTTGAGATAGACAGTTTAATAGGACAGAAGAGGAATGGAAAATAATAATAGTAAAAGAATACGTAAAGCAAGCAATGCAACAATGGAATTACTTCCCTCTCGCTGACTATTGCCCAGCCCATCACCAAGCAGTTCCCAACCAGCGCCCCCCCTCCCCCCCTCCCTCCCCCCATATTAATAGTTCAGCATGACATCACATGGTATGGAACATCCCTTTGGTCAGTCTGGGTCAGCTGACCTAGTTCTGTCCCCTCCCAGCTTCTGGTGCATCCCCAGACTGCTTACTGGTAGGGCAGCACAAGAAGCAGAAAAGTCCTTGACTCTATGCAAACACTGCAACAACTAAAACCATCAGCATATTATCACTACTATTTTCATCAAAAATCTAAAACAAAGCATTGTGTGAGCCTCTATGAAATAAATCAACTCTGTCTCAGCCAAAATCATAACAATAGACTACTGAAGAGTACTGAGATGTATCATTTTAGCTAAGTATACTTCACTATTTCTCACATTTGTTCACGCCCTACTTAATCATACCTATTCATTATAGATCTGTTCATACTCTTTCCGTTGTGATGACTCATGGTAAGAGTAGCAACAAACATCTGTGGAGTCATTGCAACAAGATCTGGATTCTTGAATAATTATTTTATTATTTCACACCATGAAATATGTGCCAAAAAGAAATGGCCTTAACCAGTGAATGGTATTTCTAGAGAAATAATAACAACTCAAGGAAGATGGGGTTTCTTTTCCAAGAGAGTCATTGTAATCAAACTATGAACTACCACAGGTGAAGCAGAATATGAGAATATGAGGTCTATGTCACACAAAATATTTGGTTTTAATTCCACTGGGCTAGTACTTGCATTAATGCTGATATGATTCTATTGGCTTCTAGGAAAAGGCTTACTACAAGAGAATAGAATGTAGAAATAAACCGAAACTTGAACTTGCCAGTTTATAAAAAAACATGCATTCCACTAATTTGCTACAAGGATATATTTTACTTGCATTCTGTACAGCTGTATTAGTATTGTTTCTTTATGAAACATTGTATGTTATATTTCTGTTTTGGGGTTCATGTAGACTTTTTCCTCTTTCATGTTTTATTTCACTGAAGTTTTAATGAGTACATGATAACTTTGGCATAAATTAAAGAAGAAAACAAAAAGGTTGTTACAAATGAGGAAGAAAGCCAACATGTTCACTTATAGCAATAAACAGAATGCCACTTTTTATAAAGTAAGACAAATTTTATTTGCTTTTCTTCTTGTCTGAAAAGGACAAAAATTGCTGGGCTCACAGGAAAGCAAGCAACCTTTTACATATTCTATAGCTATGCAAGATAGCATAGCTAGCAAACTTGGGAAAGTGAAAAGAACTTAGAGACTTGATGATTAATCTCTTGAGTGCTGAATGATGTGCCATATACAATGCATCAATGAAATGTACTTCTCTAGTACAGCCTGACATACCTGGTGTACTTTGACATTTCCTTCAAATGCATGGACATTTATTTGAAAACTATTGCTGGAGGTAGAACTGTAACTTTCAGATGTAGATTGGTGATGGGTGGGACTTAGAAAGTTTGGAATTCATATTTGATTGAGATGAGCATCTACATGTTCACAGACTTAGCCGAAGCTTATTAGAACTACATGAACCCCTCGAGTCTGCAAAATTGGGGCAGAAATCTGAAAAGAGGCTTTCTAGTCAGATTTCTTAGCAGTCTCAGGCTTAGAAGAAAATGCCACAAGAACAGCATTTCACAATATTTTGGCACCTCTGCTTCCAGCCCCAGACATAACATGGCACTGAAAGAGCACACAGAAACAACCTCTTTGTATTTAAGAAGGGACGCGATCTTTGGGACTATTTCTTTATTTTTCCACTACTGAAATCATTATCCATTCTTTAGTCAGGCTTTGGAGAAAAAGATACACACGTATTAACGTATTTCATGAAGTAAAAAGTAATCATTGTCTTAGTCTTTGATTAAACTCATCTTTTAGTGTGATGAACAGCTAAAAGCTTTTTCCTGCATTTTTTTCTTTAAAAGAATGTGACAGTGTGAGTTAGTGGGAAGTCATGTTTTTCTCAAACATCCACACCATGGTAAACATTCATGCTAAAATGTCAAGAAGACATTTCATCTTCAATATTTTTTAATGTTCCACTTCAATTGCTAAGTCAAAAACAGGAAACAATGAATATTTCACTCAGCTCTTTTTCACCCAGATCTACTTACTTTTCAATCAAGTCAAAATAATTAAAAACAAAAACAATGGTTTGACATTCAGAAGACTGTAACAACATGATTAAATTTACCTACGTTTTAGGGATATGGATTACGCACTTCCCATTAAATTGCATGGAAAGAAGAACTTAATTCTGAGCACCACAAGTCACAGCAATTTCCTTCAAATGCCTTCCCAGGGTCTGTATGATTCCTTTATGTACCCAGATGATCTCAGTTCTGCTCTGCATTGGCTCTTGTATACCTCCAAACATATCTCTGTAGTAATTGTTATGAATATTATCATGTAAACTAACAGCATAATATTTATAGAAAAAATAAATGGACTGGTAATAAATTGACTTGTGCTTATTAAAGACACAGAGATCAATTACATAGTATCTTAGATCTCAAGAAAAAAAAAATCAGTATATTCCATTTCCTTAGAGCTTTTATAAAGAACACTACTAATTGAACCATGCAAAGTTGAAGGCAGGGGAGACAAAAAATAAAATAAAAAATCTGACTTGCAATAACCAGATAAGAAAAACTACTTCAGGAAATATTTTTACTTGATTTATAAATTTTTATATTTAGCAACTAATGACTGTGACTTTATTTATTACAATTTGATATATAAGAGTAACAAACACAGTGTCAAGTGAATTGTAAACACCAAAACAAAATGAAACAAATAAAAAAGCAAAACCAACCAAATAAATAAAACACAAGAAAAGAACATAGTTTTATAATGACTTACCTTATATTTCATTTTATGAAACATGGTTACAAATGGCTGCCAAATATCAAGATTTTTCTTGAAGACTGTCATGCAGTTATCTAAAAGATTGTGTGCTAAATTCACACCCACTGCTTGATAGCATATTCAAGAAATTTATGTTGCTCTCTAGAAACTGATATATGCAGTCGTCTATAACGTGTGTGGGTTAAAAAAATAATAATAATAAAGCTCACAAACACATTTGAAAAAAGATGGATATGTTCTTTTAATAAGTAGTAAGAAGCCAGTTGCATGTGAGAAAATCTTAATAGTGTACAACAAAGGAACAACAATTAAAAAGAATTTACCTTACTTATACAAGTAAAGTAACATGGTATTTCCAAATAAAGATGAAACACAGAAAACATTGACAAAACAGCAAATTTATTTTGACAAAAGCAGTTTTTAATTCATTTTCTAAATATATATGTTTATTTATATACAGAGATATTCTATATTCTATATATATTCCTCATTTATATAGATGGATGTAATTACACACATAACTCTTCTACTGTAGCAGAGAGCAAACTGTATATATAATCAGCATATTTTATAAATGAAGCTTACCTTTATTTCTTTGGACTTAGATGTAGAATGATACGTAATGAAAAGGAAGAAAAAGTCACTCTATCTTAGACCGACCCCAATGACTCTATGTTGAACACTGAGAAGAAATATAGATATTTTTTCCTAGTGAAAATCCTTTGTTATACTTTATGATCAGGAAAATAAAAAATTATTGAAGTTCCATATTTTCCTTCCTTCCTTTCTTTCTTTTATTTCTTTTTCTTTCTTTCTTTCTTTCTTTCTTTCTTTCTTTCTTTCTTTCTTTCTTTCTTTCTTTTTCTTTTTCTTTCTTTTTCTTTCTTTCTTTCTTTCTTTCTTTCTTTCTTTCTTTCTTTCTTTCTCTTTCATTTTTTCACTCTTTCTTTCTCTCACTCTTTCACTCTCTCTCTTTCACTCTTTCTCTCTTTCACTCTTTCTGTTTCTTTCTCTCTTTCTCTCTTTCTCTATTTCTCTCTTTCTTTCACCCAAACTACTTATGATATTGATTTGGAAATAACATTTTTCTCACCAAGTGAAAACTATGAAATGGATGAAATTAAAAAAAAAAAAAAAAGAGAGAGAGAGAGACAACATCCTGCAACTCTTTTATTAAAGAATAGTCATTAAATGCTCCCTCAGGCCATTCTGGTCTGGTCAGTCCATACAAAATCTTTACAATTAATCCAAAAGTATTTTCAGCTAGAAAACCTTGTCAAAATTTTAATATGCCATTAAAAAGTGATATTTAGTTTAAGAGGATAAGGAAAACCAAACAATGTATCTATCACCAAATATATATTTTTAAATAATTAAATCACAATAGAGAAACAAACAAACATGAGACTATTCAAATATTCTGTATTTATTTTAGCAAGACTGTAGTAGGTATGTGCAAAGTTCTTTGTGAATTCAAATCTGAATTTCTTTGATCCATTTAAGTGTTCCCCAGTGGGAACCCATCTGGAGGCAATCAAATACAGTTCTATACTTAAGTTAGGGACAATTTTGATCATGTTGCTCAGTTTGTTTTCCAGTCTGAGTACCTCCAAGAAAGGAGATTTCATAGGGATATTTCATAGCCTGTCTGATCAACAGGTTTCTTTTGACTGCATGCATTGTGATTTTTCCTACTACTACCTAACTGGAATTTCCCTTGTTCCAGCTTGAATCCATCGTGTTTCCTATGGTCACTGTGCACTTCTGAGAAGATTCTGACTCTGTCTTCTCTGTAATGTCTGTTGACAAAGCTGAAAACAGTAAAGCATCTGCATTTCCCAGAGATGTCATGTTGCTTTCTTTAGGCAAACAAAATGACCTGAATATATCCTAGAAGTGTATAATTCATATGAATCAAGACCGTGTGATATATATATGTCACTGACTGTACTGCACTGTTTATAGTGATTCTAGAAAAGAAACTTGTGTGTAGTAGCAATACTGTAAAGCAGCAATGCTCATGAGAAGTTGTGGAATACTTGAGAATTTACAAGTAGAAAACAGACAGAGAAATGGAGGAAACCACTTCTGGAACAAAATAGGAACAGAACCTTTCACTTAAACTGACAAAGCCAACTCTTCATGTGGACTGCTCCTCGGGTTCTTGAGAAATGGGTGGTTAGTCAGAAATTTTCACTGCAAACAACAATTTCATTGGACATGGCATCCAAAATGAAGTATAAATTGACTTATTTCAGGCTATTTATGCCAAGTTTGTCAAACTTTTCATGCCAAAGTTCAGCTATCTTACATCACCATCTACCACTCTAGGCAAATGGAAAAACTCAAGGTGCAGGTAAAGTTACTAAGTTTCAGTTAAAGAAAGCTACCAAAACAAACAAAGAAACAAACAAACAAACAAAACAGCAAATAGTGTGTGACAAGAAATTCTTGAATCAATCTTACATAGTATATCAGTAGGAGTATGATACGATTCCTGATGTCAAAAGTCAGAGATGCACTGATGCCAGTTGCCTCAGCATTACTAGAGATGTCAGGTTTAGAAGGAAAAAGAGACAAGTGTGCAAAGTTCAAAGACTGGGTAAAGGTCCAGTGGTGAAAGACCAGTCAGGTCTTCCCACTCACAAATTATTACTTTGACATTAACTATTTCATTGGGAGCAAGTTACTCGTATTAGTCAGATAAATCCCAATTTCATAATGCTACAGTGGTAAGACTTCTATCTTATTCTTGCCCCAAATATATCAGTGCATTGCTAACAAACAACAAAATTGTGAATGTAGTGAAAGTTAATGACTGTCAAACAGACAAACATCACAATGGGATCTTAAAACCCTATCGCGGCCTTTGTAAGAGACCAAACTGTAAGGCAGACTCCTGACTTAACCCTAAAGATTTTTTATTTTTTTTTTAAAGATGCAATAACAAATAACTTCCCCACAGGGACATTACATTACATTGCGATTACAGAGTCATGTAGCTACATGTAGTGTAGTTAGAGAACTACATTTCCAGCTGGTAGCTGCTGGGAGAGATGATTACACTGACAATAAAAAAGTCAAAACATTTTCAGTGTTTTGAATCCTTTCTTTTATATCTTTGGCACACACACATACAAAGTGAAAAAAAAAAAGTTATTTAAAAAAAACCAACATAATATACAACAGGTGTAAGAATAAAATAATACTCAGGTGACATTACAGTGTAAATTAGTACACAGTTACCAATACTTTAGTAATACCATATGTTAATAGATGAAGACTTGTAGACTTGATACCTGTAAGTTATCTTCTGAGACAAGAGGAGGGGAAGAGTAAAGAAAAGATGTGTGAAACATTAAAACAAACAAACAAACAAAACACAATATGATAACACATGCTAGCATGAATATTGAAAAGAAAAAAAATAATAATAATAGTTCTAGTTCTCAAAAATGTTTATAAAACCTTATCACTGGCTTATCTAAGACCAGACAATAGCTTTTTATTGTCAGGGAAAAAAGAAAGAAAAAAAAAAAAAAAGAGAGAGAGAAAGGAGTAATGCAATACTTTTCAATTTTCATGCAGTCTTGAACAAAGCCATTTAAAATAGACTGTTAAGAAAGTTAAATGAGTCAAACGCTTGCCACAGATTAGAAATTATCTTACAGAAAACTGGACTATATGTGGCCAATTTTCTCTGCCAAAAATCTCACAGTGATGTGCCTCAATGATCTGTTTTCATTGTATATTTTTAATGTACTAATGGTAATACTCAAAATATTCGAAAAAAGGATTGCCCATTTCAAATATGACTCAAAACACTTCATTTTAAAAAATACTCAATTACTCTCAGTAATTGTATAAGGTGTATTTGTCTTATGTGGCAAGGTTTGGTAGTGGTGGGGCGGTAGGAGTGGCATCTGTTAGCAGAGCCCAGCGGCTGCCCCATGTCAGATCAGAGGCAAATCCAGCCAGGTCCAAAAAAGGACCCACTGCTGGCCAGAGCCAAGCCAATAAGTGATGTTGGTTGTGCCTCTGTGGGAGCAGATTTAAGAAAGAGGAAAAACACTGCACAATAGACGGGTTAGAAGTGAGAAAATATATAGTAAAACAGCCCTGCAGACCCCAAGGTCTGCAGGAGGGCAGGAGGTGCTCCTTGCACGCAGCAGAAGTTCCCCTGCAGCCTGTGGAGAGGCCGCTGGTGGAGCAGGCTGTCCCTCTGCAGCACTTGCGTCCCACATGGAGCAGATCTCCATGCTGCAGCCCGTGGAGGAGCCCCCGGTGGAGCAGGTGGATGTGGCCTGGAGGAGGCTGCGGCCCATGGAGAGCCCCCGCAGGAGCAGGCCCCGGGCCGGAGCTGCAGCCTGTGGAGAGGAGCCCACGCAGGAGCAGGGCGTCTGGGGGGAGCTGCCGCCCGTGGGGGACCCATGCTGGAGCAGTTTGCTCCTGATGGATGGACCCCGTGGTACAGACCCAAAATGGGAGTAGTTCTTGAGGGGCTACTGCCTGGGGAAAGCCCACGCAGGATCAGTTCAGGAAGAACTGTATCCTGTGGGAGGTACCTCACAGGAGCAGGGGCAGAGAGTGACCATGAAGGGGCGGCGGAGATTAAGTTTTATGGACTCCCATTCACTGTTTGCATGCACCAATTAGGGGGAGGAGGACGTAGAAGAGGGTGATGTGGGGAGGAAGATTTGTTTAGTTTGCTTTTTAGTTCTCACTGCTCCAGTCTGTTAGTGGCTGGCTATAAATTACATTAATCTCCTTTATGCTGAGTCTGTTTTTCCCATGACAGTAATTGGTGAGTGATCTCCCTGTCCATCCCTCAGCCCCCCCTGACTTTTTTTTTTTTCATTGAATTTTCTACCCCTGTCCTTTTGAGGAGGGGAAATGAGAGTGTGCTGTAGTGGAGCTCTGTAGTCTATCAGTGTGAAAACATCACATAAGGGAATACGTCATTGGTAATTGTGAACACACAGCATTATCCAAGTGCAAGGATATTCAAGGATTCTAAGGGCATAATTCAGCATTAAAGAGGTTAATATTTTTATCTTGGTCTATGATATTTATTATTTTGTTAATGAAATATAACTATCAGAACCTTTGAAACACAAAACTTGCTGCATGTAAATAATTATTAATAATAATAATAATGATGATGATGATGATGATGATGATGAGGGGTGGAGCACTATTGCAAGCGAGTCCAGGGTCATGGAAATCTTTACTAATTATAAAACAAAGGGTTTTCATTGCAGTTATCAATAAGTGGGAACAATGATCTGACTATCAGAAATGTAATAAAATATCAAAATTTCATACATAAAATATAGTAAAATTATATAATAAACATTTTTATAATTATTTCATATTATTGGAAACATGCAAGTGTTAAAATATCCATATGTTTTGACATTGTGTTACCGTTGTTTAAGAGAAGTCTTAGATTTACTGGGCTTATGCAGAGAAGATTGAGTGTCTGCCATGTACATTAAAAATTATTCTCTGTGACAGGCACAACGTTAAAAAAAAACTCAGGTGTACTGAGTCTGCTCAAATGTCCATCAAGAAATCTTGCTAAGCCTGTAGTTAGATTTCAATTTAGATATAATTCCATTGGATAGCCCTTTCCTCAAGACACATATTTAACACTGGAGAAACCCATGCCTTTCCCCTTTATCATATATGAAAATGACATTTTTTTCACTAATGCCTTTGCTCACAATGCATTAATTTTGATATTTAAAAGTGTTTAAATAAGTGAACTGGTTCAGAATCATAGAAGCAGTGCTTTTAGAACTACTTACTAATATCTATTTTCTTTATTCAGGTATTTATGACTGACATATGCAATTATACAAATATAATATAACACAGATAGATGAACATTTCAGTTATAGATGAGGATTTGTTTTGGAGTCAAGCAGAGAAGGCATCCAAAGATGGTTTTGCCCTGATCAAAACTACAGTACCAGTATGGACAAAGTCCTTATGTCTGGAGTAGACCTACACAGGCTCCTCAGAGGAGCCTGTGGCGTGCTATTAATTCAGAAGCTAGCCAGCAACAGACAGAGACAAGTGACCAGTCCATGTCTTCCATTTCATGCCAAATCATCCATTAAAGGCTATAGATGGAGGGTACTCTGCTCAGTATTTATATAAAGTACAGCATTTGTCTATGTCCACTCCGCTACTCTCTGCCAGCTTCAGATAAGAAAAATATGGTCATGACATGTCACCTTATAACAAGGCAATGCTACGGAATGAATATCTCTGAAAGGATGAAGTGGCAGTCAGGAAAATAAAATGATTCTGAAATATTAATAGTTCTACAGAAAGATTGGTTTCAACTTTCTATAAGGCTGTATAGACCACGTTCATCCAAATAGTATGGAAACATATAATTTTTGACTCATCTCTACATCTCTTTAAGCTTGTTTATGTTTGTGAACATGCCTGATTTTACCTTCATGCTACCAACAAACTGTATTCTTTTTTTCCACATTGATTCTGGCCACTTTAAGTTATGTCTTTACTACCGTATAACTCAGTTACTGGAATTTGCTCGACTGAAGCTGAATGTGAAGACAATGCAGCAGGTTCAAGACTCAGAATGCAACTGTCCATATACAATCCAAAGACAGAATAGAATGCAAATGAAAGAGAAGAGCAGAAATAAAAGAATAAGAAATAAGAACAGAAATAAAATAATACAATAAAATAGTAGAAAGTGTGTATTATTTCTCAGATAATATGTTTTTTCCTCTATTGGCAATTGATTTCCCAACTGAAATTATTTACTATATAAGCAAGCGGATGTAAAATAAAATTCCCATACTAATTCAGAAGACAATATAATTTATCTTAGAGTACATACTGTTACATTTTTCATCCGTCCAAGTTAACCACATACGTTTTTATAAGGAACATTTGTTAAATACATGCATGTGCATAGTATAGTATGGTATAATAAAGTATATGTATTTGTCATGAACTAGTGAAATCCCATGTAGTACATGTTTATAAGCATGTTTATATGGAAAAGCTGTATAGCTTGACTCAGAGTTTCATGCTTATCCTAAAGAATAAAACAGCTGTTCTCAGAACCCTTAGGTTTTTCGATTAACTGTGTATTCTTTCCCTCTTTGGTATATTTTGAAATATATTGTGTATGATTTGTATCAAAACCTTAGGCCTTATATTGATTTTATTCAAGGATTATGGTTCATCCAACTTCAAAGTTGCTATCTTGGGATCTCTAAAATTTCTGAAATATCTTGCCAAGTTCTGAAAAAAAAAGCAGCATAATCCCAGATCAGACACAGTCTTGTGCGTACAGCTCTGCAAAGAAAATGAATGGTTGCAGAATGCTGGTAATTTAACCAAGTCTCAGAACAAACATTTCTGAAAATAATAATTGCTTATAACAAAACAGTTTGTTAAATAGAAAAGCAATTTTTGTTGTTGCTTTGTTCAATTTTTATCTTTCTCTGCCATTCTCTTTTCTGCTCCTAAGCTTGGACATGTTGTTTCCATGTTTAAACAGATGGCTAATAAAAGCTTATGCAACTCAAACATCTCACCTAACCATTAATCTTCATTTCAGAGCAAGTGCTGCACGTTAGTTGACACAATTCTATAGAGACGTGAAAGTCCCAGATACTTCCCCTTTAACTTTCAAAGTTTGCCTTTAGTTTATCCCATTGCAGCTTTACTTTTCAAAAGAAATTAGAAAGTCGAAGGTGGAGGGAGGGGAAGGACAGTGGAGGAAGAGTAGCTGGAACTCAAGTGGAAAATCCCAATGTGCTAAAATTGATTCTGAATCTTATTTTGTTATGATGTATCCAAAACCTCTCTTATTTATTTATTTTTATTTCAACTACAGTGAAGTACCTGGTAGGAAGAATACTACCTACATGTTCTGATAAATCTTTGCAGCTTTGGAACAGTAATGACAACAACAAAAAGCCTTCCGACATGCATTTTTCCACTATAAATATGTACTTTGAAGTCAGTATGGCATTTGGGTAACATAGTAATATTTTATGTTTACCTGTTATGGGCATCAGATCAGAAAGGAAGAGATTACAGGAAAAGCCTAAAACTAAAATCTGAGCAAAAGGATAACCTTTGCTTCCCTGAAAGAGGCATATTTCACATATCCTTGTATGTAGTTTTCTATACTGAAAAGAAAGATGTTTGTGAAATTACAGACAGCATTTCCTGTTTGTTTGTTTGTTTTGTTGTTGTTGTTGTTCTTTCCTTTTTTTTTTTTTTTAATTGTTAGGTCTCCAGAAGGACTGTCCTGCTAAGTAGGATTTGGCCAATTATTTTTTCTTAAATTCTTGATTCATTATTACTTTACTAGAGTGTTAACTTTTTTTTTCTTTTTTTTTTTCTTTTTTTCTATTAATTAATTTCCTTCTCTACAACAAATGGAATAGGTACTTCAGAGTTCATGTTTGTGCAACCTCAGCTCAAGGCTCATTAACTAACAGATCCTTTTTTTCCCTTCATTTATCGTTATGTAGGGCATCTTCAAATCTTAGTGTTATACACAGAAAGCAAAAACCTGGTTTACCATCACAGATTAGCAATTCACAGAAGATTAAACAGATCTACAGAGCCCTGCAGCTATATAGCTATCATAGGAAAGCAACAAGAAAAGAGCTATAACAAAGACTTTCTGTATTTGGATAATCCAAAAATTCAAAGTCTGATTTTGAGATTATTAAATGTTAATACAGGAGAAATAGATCTTCCAGCTATTCAGTGTTTCATCTCATGGCTGTGCTTCAGCTTTCAGCTTTCATCAAAAAGGGAATGTGACACTCAGACTACAAAGTTACACATGATTCAATTCCTGGTCCTGTTTGTACTGTTCTGAAGGAATAATAGGTTCACATCTTTTGTTATAGATTTCCCAGAAGTCCCTCTTCAACTACTTTGCCACAGTTGACAGCATAGAAGAATGTATTCTAGCTGTCCCTTGATAATGTTGTCCATAGGGATAATATTGAAGAAATCAAAGGGCTCTTCTGACTTTGATCTGACCCAGAGCTAGAAAATGAAAACAAACTCCCAAAATTATGCATTGCCAGGTTTTTATATATTTCTTCTTCTTCTTTCTGGGATACTTTCTATAGATATATTTTTGCTTTAGAGAGTGAAAGCAGACAGTTATGCAGGTGGAATACTCAATTTGATAGCAGATCTTCCAAGACTGGGAGAAGTCAGTCCAGTCTCTTGAATATTTGCTTATTTCTACTAATATCTTCTTACATCTTATACAAGTACTGGTGAAAGTTAACCAAACCCCCTGTTGCTAGAAGAATGTTGTCTAAAAGTTAATCAAACATAAGGCTAGTTTAGCTTGAAGTCCTTAAGAACTCATGGAATCAGAACCCAAACAGAAATATATATATGTATATATATGTACATACACATACATGTTTTTGTTTCTTGGTTTTATTTCATTACATTTTTCATGGAATATTTATTACTGTAGTGTGATTTCAGCTTGTTGACAAATGCAACAGTAAACAAAATACATTCAAATACATATATTTATAGGCAGGTGGCTTTTTAAAATTTGAAAAATATAAGCTTGATGATCTCCAGAAAGCATATTTGATAGTAGCATATAGGTAGAAATACTGCCTCATGCCACCGTATAGACTAGCAAATCTTAAATATTAACATATTATAGCTTCAAAATGTAGACAGTTTACCATTAATGCAAAACATTAGTTTTGCATAGTACTTAATATAAACCTCACTGTGTAAATTTCTCTATTAAACTTTATGTGCATGTTAGTGGAGGTGTGGTGCTTTTCATAAAGAAGTATTATTTGTTTCCTATTAGATTCTATTCAGAAAGCACTGTGGGTTTAGTACATTTCTCTGATTCCCATTCCCAGATTTATGCTCCCATCCATGCATTTAATTTGAAGTGATTTGTAACACACAGCCTGAAGATCTAAATGCACTACGTTTGCAAAATTGTTGTATTGTGACAAACCAGCTATCAGAGATAGGTAAATTAATTCCCCCTATTTTGGTGATATTGTTTTAATATCTGCTTTGGAACTTAACTCTAACATATTACAAGACTGCTTGTCTAAAAATCTACTTCTATTAGTAACATTGCATTGTTCTACTTTATAAAAATGTGATTCAAGACATTTTTGGCTTTGATCACATTTTCCAGTTTCTTTTCAAATTAAACTTAAAAATCAGTAAGTAAATAGCCTGAGTAAAGATGAATCCTGTGCATTTTGTTAACCTAATTATTTTGTTTAATTATGCAAGTTTCTTGCATACTCATTCCTATGCTTGTAGTCTTTCAAGTTATCAAGGGACCTGAACTAGCATTTCCTGAAGCAAGATGGATGCCTACCATTGCTGTAAAATACAGAGGCACTTAAAAGATCAGCCGCTGTGTGGATAAGAATAAGTAGATCCTCTCTCATTGGAAGACTGATGAGTAAAAATGTATTTAATGTAATTCTATGAATAGCTGTCTTTTAGCAAAATCTAATTAGTTAATTTGGTCACTTATGTAAGTGATGGCTAATTATCTTAGTTTGTTTATGGGTATTCAATGGAAACAAAAACTATACTGCTGGACCAACTTTCTGTTGTTTCTGTTATTGTTGTTGTTGGTGGTGGTAGTGGTGTTTTGTTTTGTTTTGTTTTGTTTTGTTTGTTTGTTTGTTTTTTCCTGGGAGAATCCAACATCCCAGACTGCAGAGACTAGACACTTGTTGAACTTCGGTGCCAAGGAGGTAACTAATTTATACTCTTTCTTTTTTTTTTTTTTTAAATCTAAACTGTGGATCTTTACTAAAATTGCTTACTAACAGTAGTAGTGACATATAAATGTGCATTTTAAGGTACATTTGTAAGAGTATGTACATGTAAGAGTGTATATATATATACATATGTATGTACATATACATTGCTGGAGAAGAAGTTTTTTGGAATAGTTTTCTTTTTCCAGACCTGCACAAAGTAAATGTAAATCCTTCCGTTTCTTATAATTAAAACATTCTGTTTGGATCCTGGCAAGAAAAGGTTGAAGTTAGCTCCCATCAGGGGCTAATTCTGACACATACTCAGTGGTATCAACAGGCTATTTATAAATTTATTAAACAGTAAAGCCATGAGATGTGATAAAGGTGTAGATACTTACAATGTACTGGGAAGTATAGAATCACCATTTTTCAGGGAAATACAAATATCCCCCAACAGGCTATATAAGGTTTTATATATTGTTATTATATGACTTTCATCTTCCAGTAGGATGTTCTCAATAACCAGGATAATATATATGTGCATCCAGATTACATATATATAGTCTAGAATGAGAGTTTTTGCAGCAATAGATTATTTTGTTCTTTATTTTGATGTTTCTAGTAAAAAAATTTCTGATCTCTTGTTGCAACAAATATTACATACCAAAACAAACAAACAAAAACAACAACAACCACAACAACAACAACAAACATATAAAAAGCTATATAAATAAAATGTTTTTCAGTAGGTAGGGTTTTTTGTTTGTTTTTCCTACTAAGTCCCTTTGGAAGACTATTTGGAGATACAGACAGTGCTTAAGTAAACAAATACAACTCTTTATTAAATATTATATTCTAAAAACTGAACTGTTTTTATATTTTTTCCCAATCAACAATAACAAGTACTTCAGTTGTTATTAGTGTTCTCCATCTTCCATCAGAATTTTAGTTGTATCATTCTTTTATCCTAGTATCTATCTGTCTATTTATTTGGGGTACTATCAATATTAAATTGAAATATTAATTTATATATTTACTGAAAAACCTTTTTGAGAAATATTCCTTTTATGAGGATTTTTTTCAGATTGAAGAATGTCAGTTCAGATTAAAAAATCAGTGCCAAGAAGGGAGTAGGAAATTCACCTGCTCATTTATTTAAGGACTCTTTCCCATTCATTTTTCGACGT
Organism: Cygnus atratus; assembly: GCF_013377495.2. Classification (NCBI taxonomy): domain Eukaryota; kingdom Metazoa; phylum Chordata; class Aves; order Anseriformes; family Anatidae; genus Cygnus; species Cygnus atratus. Next base: position 174,838,974 of record NC_066362.1, on the reverse strand, counting down.
ATACTTTTAATCATTCATCTAAATTACGTCACTTTGAAAGACAAATTTGTAGGCCCAGGTTGTACCATATTGATTCTTAATTCTGGCTCCCCTATAGAATGAGCAGAGTTGTCACAAAAGACATGTGAACTGGAGTCTACAACACGCTTGATAGATTTGCTAACCCCCAGACTGTTTTAGGCTGACATTACCTGTCTACTGTTCTTGAAATTTGCATTTGAGAACTAATAGTTTCCAAATTTACTTAGCTTATGTAGAATAGGAAGCAATATACTCCATATAATGTGAATACTGATAAATAAAATACATATTTGCATGTACGAATGTTTCTAAAATGTTTGTGTACATAATAAGACTACAGTAACAAGCACCACTCAGTTCTAAATTGAGACCATCTATTCTGAATGATCTTATCCTCTGCTGCATTATAGTAATATTGATGTGATCAACAGATGTAGTTTGACAGGGAACCATCAGATAGTGGTGTTTTTGTGACAAATCCTAGAAAAGGTCTTGATTTTCATGATCTAACACAGATCTGTAACATGCTTCCCTAACACTCCCATACCATGGATCATATATGTTATACTGCAACTAATGCAGATAAGCTAATTTAACTAAGAGACTGTGATGAGAACAACTTAATTGTGATGAAAAATTCTTGGGGACAGGATATCTTATGGATGAAATTTCTGTGTGGGGTGGACTTTCCTAATGGTTTGATTTTATTGCTCTTTTACTTGCATTTTTTGTTGTTTGTTTGTTTTCTGACTTTTTCATGTACCCATGTGCCTGATCAGAGTATTAACAGTAAACTAGATTCTGAGCAGCAAAGCTTTCATGGTAGAGGTTTGTGTGTAGGTAGCTGTATATGGGTATGCTTAATTAATACAATTATGATCACAGTGTTAGTATCCAAAAAATACCAAGAGGATCTACAACTTCTCCATCCCTCTCAATACTTTTTTTCCAATCTTCACTCCAAAATGCTCTGAATTTTGGAAACCTTTCAAACTGCTGCTTAAAATTAAAGTGAATTACAAAACATGGAGATTTTAATCAGAGTAAATTTAAAGAGTGCCTTTTAAATCTTTCCTCTGTTCCTACTGCAAAGCATAGAAATTGTCTCTGAGCATATTTCTCACAAGTCTGAGCACTGCTGTTTCAAAACCACTGGCCTTGTGTTAGTTAATGTTTTTAGTTTTCTTGTGGACAAACACTCTCAGCATAAACACCATTATAATTGGCAATCTTGATGACTGCCTCAGCAGGACAGCTAGAGAGTTAATGGACATGAAAGCTAAAATGGTTTGAGATGCACAGCTCTATCCTGTTGGTAGAACATTTCTGTTTTTTCAAAGTCCTACAGATAGAATTTTTTATATTAGTTACAGGAAGGCTCCTGTTTCTTGGTTTTGTCTTAACCAAGAAAAATTAGTGTAAGGACAGGAAATGAGCTTTCTGGCTACAGTTTTTCTGTGGTAAATGATATATTACTAATGTAATTGTTAAACCCTAAAGTTTTGGAATGATGGCCTACAGCATACAACACAATTTGGATAAGAAAACTATCAACTCCTTTTATATACCACAAATCTCACACTGTCAGAAGTTAAAAAGCAGTCATAAAATGTAGCATAAACAAAGAATATTTTAGAAATAAGCAATCTGATGTAGTTTTCCATGTCACAGTAGGTCTGAACAAAACCCTTCTCTGTGCAACCCAAAAGCTTAAAGCAGAAAAACTTGATGTGTGTGTGGGGCAGCTAAAGGCAAAACATATAGTGCCTGAGGCAATCAGCAGTATCTCTGAATCCTCTTGAATATTTCTGAAAATACAGTAATTCAAAGTGTGTTATGAAAACTTATATGAACTTCACTCCAATTAAAAGAGGAAATGGTAGTGTTACCTTCGTTCTGCATGATACTCAGTCGTAATTATATTTGTCACCCAATGGGCACTAGAACTCTTCAAAGCAGTCTCACGCTTCAGAATAAATATCTAAGAAAAAAAAAAAATATATATATAGTCTCAGTTACTTCTACAACAGATGTCAGCTCAGAGAACGTTAGTGAAAAGCAAGGCCCTGAGCATTGCTCTTCTTTGTCACAGCGCAATACCAAAGCTAATCAGGGAGCTGATAAGTGGATGTGTGGTTTTCTGTTCTGTTGTCTGACATAAGGTTGGCCACTGAAATCACTTCTAAAAATGAACAGGATGCTAAATAACGGAAAGTTTGTGTTCCTTTCCTTCCCTTCCCTTTCCTTTCCCTTTTCTTCTCTTTTCCTTTTCTTTCTCCTCCTCTTCCCTTCCCTTTCCCTTCCTCTTCCTCTTCCCCTTTCCCTCCCTCTCCCCCCTTCTGCCTTTTTGCAGGATAGATCCAGCACAGAACACAAGGCATTTTAACTTCATGAGTATTACCCTTCCTCTGATTTCCATTTAGATAATCAAAAGATAAAAATAAAAATAGACATGGTCCCAAAAGCACGTGGCAGCATATTATTCAAAAGCAACCACATGCAAGTTTTGGCTAACAATAATTATGCATTCAAAACTCTTCCTTCCTCAAAGTGAGCCCCAGCAGACAGTATTCACGCGGCACAGCAAGTCAGTATCTGGCACAAGAGGCAAGTAGGAATACCTGCCTTTCTCCTGAATTGACCACTAACTGCACTGAGGTCCTCCTATTAACCAGTCTGACAGGGACAGCAGGGTGGACGTGTTCCAGCTGGTAGCAGTTCATTAATTGGATAGTCATTTTTTTCTCATCAGGTCAATTTGGGGATTTGACTAGCTGATTTTTAAGGTCTCTTCCAATCCAAACTATTCTATGAAACACTCCTTTCACAGTCTGCTACCTTGGGTGCTTTCTAGTAAAATATTCTGATGCCAAACTGTAGAAAAACTTAAGTGTTTCTAAAGTATCTACAATATAGAGCTAATAACTGCTTTCCTAAGTTCTGTTGAATGTGCTAGGTTTAGCCAACTCCAAAATTTATTCTTATTCCATTTTGTTCACTCTATACCCTCCCACCAGCATGCACTAGTATATGGCCCATCTGTCTGCCCAGCACCCATGCCCGGATCCTGGCTCCTCTCACCCACCCCATGGGTCCCCTATTTGCTGGCTGCTCCAGCATGGGGTTTGCCAGCAAATGCACATACACACCCCATGCACTGTACCCTATCAGCAGGTTTGGGCACATACACTGCTCCTGTCCTAGGGGCTGGAGGCTGAATACCCTTACCTGCTCCAGGAGCTGATGCTGAGACCCCACTGGCTGCAGCAGCTGTCACCAGAGGCCAGGGCACCCACACCCCAGCCTGACTCCAGCAGCAGACAGTCTTCTCTCACACACACAGGTCCCATCAGGAGCTGGCACTAAGCCCCTGCAGCAGTCGCACACACAGGATGGAATGATATTACAGAGAGTTAAGAATGGATTTAATGAGATTTAAGAAGACAGGACATACTGTGGTGATCAGGTGCAGGGCTCAGCCAAACAACCATATGGACTGTCCCCATTTTACATGAATGACCACTTATATGCCTCCGTCTATTTACCCCCTTTGTTCCTTTCCGCTCCCCATCCTCTGCACATTGCTTCTTCAGTTGGCACAGTCCCACCAAACATCTGGGACCCTCATGTTTTAATCCTCATCAGTTGTAAAGTCCTGGTTTCCCTGCAGTTTCATGATATCCCATCAGTTAGTGTGACTGACCAGTTTTGTTTCTGGTTATTGTCTTTGTTAACGCTAGCTGGTTAGCTTTTATGGCTCTGTGTTGTTTTCTCCATCATTTTCCTTTTTCTCCCAACTGAAAAAATAAACATCCTCATACTCCATATATCCTTACCAATTAGCGCAAAAGACCAGTTTGGTTGTTATCAGGACCTACCTTATTATATGATAGTCAAATTTGTGCCTTTATGATCTTCTTTATGTCTTCTTCGACCAGATATTCTTAAAGAAGCAGACATTCTCCTTCTACATACACACCTGTACACTGTACAGTTCAGAAAGTAGCCTATAAGCCACCAAGAGGAAGTAGATATAGTCTCCAAAAATTGACAGAAACATCACTGAAAGTTGTAGTGGGTTTACGTGGCAAGGTTTTGGTAGCAGGGGGCCATAGGGGTGGCTTCTGTGAGACGAATCTAGAAGCTGCCCCATGTTAGGTAAGGGCCCCGCTGCGTACCAGAGCCAATAAGCGATGTTGTTTGCACCTCTGTGAGAGCATATTTAAGACAGGAAAGAAAAAAAAAAAAACAACAACAAAACACTGCACCGCACAGCAGCTGGGAGAGTGAGAGGAGTGAGAAACAGCCTTGCAGGCGCCAAGGTCAGTGAAGAAGGAGGGGGAGAGGTGCTCCAGGCACTGGAGCAGAAATCCCCTGCGGCCTGCAGTGAGGACCATGGTGAAGCAGGCTGTTCCCCTGCAGCCCATGGAGTACCACGGTGGAGCAGGGTTCCACGCTGCAGCCCATGGAGGAGACCACAGTGGAGCAGGTGGACCTGCACTGACGGAGGCTGCAGCCTGTGAAAGACCCCTTCCGGAGCAGATTCCGGGCGGGACCTGTAGCCCGTGGAGAGGAGACCACGCAGGAGCAGGTGACCTGGCAGGAGCTGCTGCCCGTGGGCAATCCAGGTTGGAGCAGTTTGCTCCTGACGGATGGACCCCATGGTACAGACCCATATCTGGAGCAGTTCTTGAAGAGCTGCTGCCTGTGGGAAGCCCACGCTGGATCAGTTCAGTGAGGACTGCATCCCCTGGGAGGGACCTCACGTGGAGCAGGGGCAGAGAGTGACCATGAAGGAGTGGCGGAGAAGTGCTATAGACTGACCACAACCCTGGTTCCCCTGTTCCCCTGCGCCGCTCAGGGGGAGGAGGTGGAAAAGGGTGGATGGCGGGGAAGGCGTTCTTGGTTTCTTTTATTTGTTTCTCGCTTCTCTAGCTTGTTAGTAATAGGCAATAAATCTTACTGTCTCCCTATGCTGAGTCTGTTTTGCCCGTCACAATAATTACTGTGTGATCTCCTTGTCCTTATCTCAACCCTTGAGCCCTTTTCATCGTATTTTCTCCCCGTTCCTCTTAGAGGAGGGGGAGTGAGAGAGCGGTTGTGGTGGAGCTCGGCCGCCCACCTGAGTAAAACCACCACAAAAGTAAATTCAAAGTAGTTAACCAAAGAAAAGAAGGAAAACAAAACAAAACATAAACAAGCAAACAAATCTTCATGGTATAACTAGAGAAAGGGAAAAAAAAATAAAATTAACTTCTTACAAACTTACGACTTCTTACTTCTTCTTATGCTGGAAGCATAAACATACTGTATTTGCCTAGCACTTTCAGATAGCTGATTGATAGCATGTCAAAGAATGGTCTTCTATGCTGAGTTCTAAGTTCTGTCCACTCTGTTGGTTCTTAATTGGTGTCACCTCCATTTTTCTGGAAAAAGCAGACACTGTAGTTTTCTGGATCAGAAGCTTGCTATCTTGCTTCTCCATATGTGATGACTGAAATACAGGTAACTGATTCAACAGTGATAAAATGTAAATATAACTGTTAATAGATGCTATTCCTTGTATGAGACATTTTTTGAATGGATTATCAGAAGGAAATAACAAATTTGGATTGGAATTCAGTGGTTTCTTTCTTAGTTTTTAGAGCAGCAAGGCAAGACAGAAAAGTTTTATGGTCCAAAATAGGTCTTGCTGTAATCAGATGGATCTTTAGGACTAAATCCCATTGGCACCAATCGATGTCCTGTCAAAGAAAGACAGCAGAATGGAAAAAGTCAGAGTAGGAAGTGGAAGAGCAAAGTTATTGGAAAATTACACAATCCACTGGAACTGTTCAGTTTCCACAGGTGGAAAAGAAGTACCAGCAATTGTTGAATACAATAGATATCAAGATGATAAATGGTGATTAAAAAGAGCATTTAGGAGTATGTAAGAAATAACAATTGCACAGAAAATAGTTTCTTGTATTTTGTACACTGTTTCTTTAATAGAATTGACACTCAAATTAAAAAAACATGTAAAACACACGAGTATATAAAACAACATTTATTGGCATTGTGTACTTCCAGGAGCTGGCATACCTTGTTGAAAAATGTGCCTTTAGTACCTTAAATATCTTTTTGGAGCTTTTCTCCTTTAAAAATAAAACAAAGATCAACCTCCTTTATCTTTCAGCATGGAAACTAAAAGTCTTGCAGCAAAAGAATAAACAGTATTAAGGGACTGAAGACAGGTATGGGTTGCTTCAGTCTTAGTTAAAGTGTACATGAACAAGATACACAAAAACAAATAGCAATTTAAAAACAATTTTACAAATAATTTTGTCAGGAATGAGGAGAAATGCATATGGCACGCATGCAAAATAGACTGTTAAGTGTGATCACATAGAAAGGATTTCCAGGTCCAAGAGTCAGCCTGTATTTGTGCTTGGGATTGCTGCAACCCAGGTACAGGACCTTGCACTTGGCCTGGGTGAACTTCATGAGGTTTGCACAGGCCCACCTTTCAAGTCCTTCGAGGTCCTTGTGGATGGCATCCCTTCCCTCCAGTGTCAACCGCATCACAAAGCTTGGTGTCATTGGCAAACTTGCTGAGGGTGCACTCAATCACACTCTCCATTTCACTGACAAAGATGTTAAACAGCACTGGTCCCAGTACTGACCCCTGAGGAACACCACTCATTATTGATCTCTGCTTGGACATTGAGCCATTCACCACAACTCTTTGAGTGAGACCATCCAGCCAATTCCTTACTCACCGGGTGGTCCATCCATCACATCCATGTCTCTCCAATTTAGAGACAAGGATGGCACAGTGGACAGTGTCAAATGTTTTGCACAAGCCCAGGTAGATGATATCAGTTGCTATTCCCTTGTCTACCAGTGCCGTAACCCTGCTCTAGAAGGCCACCAGATTTGTCAGGTACAATCTGCCCTTAGTGAAGCCCTGTTGGCTGTCACCAGTCACCTCCTTATTTTACGTGTTCCTCAGCATAATTTCCAGGAGGATCTGCTCCATGATCTTGCCAGGCACAGAGGTGTGACTGACTGGCCTGTAGTTCCCCCAGGTCTTCTTTTTTTTTCCATTTTCAAATACAGGGGTTATGTTTCCTCTCCTCTAGTCAGTGGCAATTTCACTGGACTGCCATGACTTCTCAAATATGTTGGAAAGTGGCTTAACAACTACATCCAACAGTTCCCTCAGGACCTGCAGATACATCTCATCAAGTCCCATGGACTTGTGCACCTCTAGACTCCTTAGATGGTCTTGAACTTGATCTTCTCCTACACTGTGCGGTTCTTCATTCCTCCAGTCTCTTCTTTGCCTTCTGGGGCCTGGGCTATGTGGCTTGAGCTCTTGTCTGGGAAGACTGAGACAAAATAGTCATTAAGTACCTTAGCCATCTTTTCCCTCTGGAAAAGGCCCACAGTTTCCCTAGTCTTCCTTTTATCACTGAAAGAAGCCTTTCTTGTTGCTCTTGACATCCCTCACCAAATTTAATTCTACACGGCCTTTAGCTTTCCTGACCTGATCCCTGGCTGAAACCCAGAAACCCAATCCAACAAGCGAAAGAATCTTGAAGTTTGGAAACATGCTCTGAAAGATAGTTTTTCACTACTAAAGTTTGAGAAAACTCTACTGTGTATACATGCCATGTGCATTGATTTTCTCAAAGGGTTCCCCTAAGGGCCATTTTTGCCAATACAGCAATTAGAAATGGCATACAATTTTCCAAAGAATAATTCAAGTATCTACCTCAAGACTTAGAGTTTTTTAAAAGTATCTAAGATTTCTGCTTGGTTTTGTTTGTTTGCTCGTTTTTCTTTTCTTTGAAAAGCAGAACCTTTTCTCTTCCATGTTAGTTCCAGAGCTACCTGTAGAAAGCTTTCTAAAAATAAAAATAAAAAAATAATAAAAAAAAATAATCAGGATTTCAGGCAAAGTGGAACAATATGAAGAAACTAAACACATTTAACAGTGTTTTACGGGGGAAATATCAATGGAATTTAATAACTGCTAGCATAGTTATTTGGCATTAACTACTGTAGACAGCATTTGCACAATAAATCCCTTTCATTATTGGAGTCTGAATAAATTTCTGTAATAGAATAAACAAACAAATAATAACAAATGAGGAGTGTACAGAGAGGAAAACAAATATAATGCCCTGTGATGCTATTTTTAATCTTATAATATCTAATTTTTCTTTTTTATTTTTTAATATTGCTGTAACATTCAGGAAAGATACAAAAATAATTTAAAGGCTGATGAGATTCTAAAATGTGAATTGTACAAAAATATTCTGCTATGGGAGAATCCATCAGACTGTGCAAGCATATTTAAACTTGCAAGGTGGAAAATAACAATATTCTGTGTAAATCAGTTTACAATCCTTAAATTCATTTTTAATGATAAGATGTAATTGAACTCTATTTTCTTTATTTTACTTGCACTACTGATGAGCCTCAATGACCATTTCTGGCTTAGATTAGGTTTCCTGTAAAAGATGAGCATCTGAAATTAAGTCAGCAATATCAAATGCTGTAATTTAGGTTTGTTCCATTATTAAAGATATAACAAGGATTACATTACATATTATTATTGCTTTATGTCATGTTATAGAATATTATGATCCATTGGTGTATGAGTAATTTATATCAGGAAAAGACATAGTAATGGTAATGTCTAACTGGAAAGGAGAACAACTGTGGAAATTTCTTGAAGGCCAAAACCGTATAAAGAAAATTTTGACAGCTGGAAAAATGCAAAAGAAATATTCAGGTATATATAACAGTAAACAATTTTCTGCTTTTTCATCACTTTTTGAAAGGGGAACAAAGGAAAATGCTCCCAGACTCAAACCTTGGATTTGTTCTTACTTTACAAAGCATTGTATGGAGGCACAGGATGCAGAACTGAGCTAATAAAATGTTTTAACTGATTACTCAGTTGGGTCCTTCTCTTACACTTTATGAAACATGCTCTTACCAACAACCTTCCCTGCCAGGATACTATTAAATCACTGAAAGAAACCACACATACTGGGAAATGAGAGATGGAAGGGAAAGAGAAATTTAAGGTAAAATGAAGGAAAATAAAGATGGATTTTTGAGATACACATTACCAAGACAAAACTTCTTAGAACTGATTCCTGCAATAGAAAAAACAGTCAAAGGATGAACTCTGACAAGGAATATTCCACCATGGAATATTTGGCTTTATAAATGTTGATTGTATTTAGGGATAGAAAGTTAGAAATTATTTTGATAAAAGTTAGCCATGTTACATATTAAATAATACATCTTTAAGCTGCAAAATATGAATACCTTCATTATCACAAACCCTGAACACAGCTAGAAATACAAGTTTTAGACTCATAGTGATTAAGCTTTTATTTGATAAGAGACTACTTAACCTTAACTGTTTATGGAATTCTTTCTCACTGGTGTTATTCAAAATTAATATAAAGAAAACAGATTACATATATTAATGAACTACCAGTCTCCAGATCTGTCAGAAGTATGACTAGGAACTAGGAATACCAATTACTGTAGATACTTGCCCCAGGGACAAAATGTCAGCATTTAATATAACTGAGCTTAAACAGAATCTAATATTTTAACCTTTCTCATATTTATGCTTACAACAAAAGTTTGAAGAGCTATTGGGTGAGACTTGAAGCAGGAAGGGCAAGGGATAAAGCAGTGCCCAGCTGTATATCAAATGGTGTCAACTGGACACATATTTTTGGCCCTTGTATACTATACTGGACCTGATTTACTAACTAAAATGAGATATTTATTGTCTTCTTGGACTTGATGCGGTATGCGTGTCTTTTTCATGTGGCTATCAGCTCTGATGCAAGTCCTCCTGAAGACCCAGTTCAGGAGTGGTATCCAAAGGCCAGGAGGGGTACTTCAGGTTCAGACAGCTGAGCCAAGTCTATACGTTACAAGTAGAAAACTAAAACTGACTACAGAATGGGACTGAATTTCACTCATTTCCCTTCCTGTCTGTGACAGCTAATAGGAGATTACTGAAGATAAACCCGTCAGAAACATGTCGGCACTTAGGGGGTTTTCAAGAACTCTATTGTTCTAAAAACATTAATAACCTGGGATTTTTTATTTTTATTTTCTACTGTTCTAACTGAAACACAGATTACACAAAGTAAAATTATATAACAATATACATAGTGTATGTATATTGAGGCATATCTTGAGGTATGCTGGCAGATGGCCATCCCTGGTCTGAAGTTAACCTAATAAATTCAAGCTGAGAAATTGATGGGTTTCTCAGTCACTGGAAGGGGAAAAGTAGCAGGTCAACACCAACCTAAACTGATAGGAGAATTATTCACTTAGTCTGGAAAAACTATAAAACAAAACTTGTGAAAGAGGACAACTGGAAACTCCCTTTGGTCAAAGAATTTCAAGCAATAACAAGAGAGGGTGCAGGCTCACAGGGGTGTCTAAAACCAGTATTACTACATAAGACTATGATACCCAAAAAATCGAGGTCCACAGAGAAAGATTAAAATGCAGATAAATTGTTGCTGTAGGAAGGGGAGCAGGGGGAGGAAAGTGTAATGCAAACTATGTAATTGGAACTATTCACCAACCCTCCCACCAGGCAGACCTGCGCCTGATCAAAGCAGTTTGGAGGAGAAAAATGAACCTGTTTTATTAACCATAGTAAAATGTGCCTATCTTGCTTTTCCAGTTGAGGGGTCTGCAATGCTCCCACCCGGATGCTGACAGGGGGACACCCTGGAGAAGACAGTGGACAGATCAAACTTTCCATAACGGAACACCTATTTCCTTATTTTTCTTCTTCTTTTTTATTTATTATTGTTATTATTATTTAGTTTTTAAAGAAAAGGATACATTTGGTAAAATTACTAGATTTGTAAAGACTATTAGTTTAAATATAAGAACTTACAGGTTGCTAAAAGAAATAAAAGTCACATCTAACCATTACACCCCAAAATATCTGGCCAGCATAGCTGAGATTTTGAAACAAATGCTAACCTCTGTGGGTAAGGTAAGTAAGGGATGAGACCTGCTGCTTGAGAGGTTTCATTCAAAGAGGAAAGTTCACAGGTGCAAATATGTCTGTAACTATGACAACAGTCAGAAGCTCATTTGGGGAAGTAGGAGCTTGGCTACTATCACTGTCTCCAACAAAATTAGTCTCAAAGCTGAGTGAAGAACTGTTTTTGTTTTGTTTGTTTGTTTGTTTGTTTTTGTTTTGTTTTGTTTAAATGTATTTATTGCATATCCAAAAGTATTTCAAGCCAATTCAAAGCAAAAATTAATCAAAATTTCAGCAAAAAGACTAGATAAAAATGCTTTAGGTACTTTTTTTCCTGCATCAAAGGAAACATTTTCTCTTGATCTTCACCATTTAAATGTTTTTGAAAATAAACAAGATCAAAATAATGCACATTCACAAAAAAAAATCTTTTTTTTTTCCTTTTGTTTACCTGTTATAAATAAATCTTTATGCATTTTATGAGTCAGTTTGTATTTTGCAAAATATACATTTTTCAGAGAAAAAGAAAAGTGTGTGGGGGGGAGGTTTTCTTATACTTTTCTTATACTTCCATCCTGAAGTATATTAGTGTATTTGTTGTTCACAGAACTGCAGGAGGAACTTAACCCCCCCCCCCCCCCCCCCCATAACTATTTGTTTTCCAGTCATTGCTTGTTCCACTTTCAGGTGATGTAGCTTAAAGTGGATTCAGTGACAGTCAGACAAAAGAAAAGCACTCAGGAGAATAATGCTCCTTACTTCTATCTTTATAGGTCTGCAACTAAGTAACAAATAAGTATGTATATTGAAATAACCTGACATCATCTTCAAAGAGATTAGTTGCAAAGAGAGACAGACTAGTTTATAAGTTTAATTATAAACATGATTTAATGTTTCCTAATTTGTGGTTTAAATTTGCTATATGCTAACAGTTTTATTTTGTGCGCCTGTGATAAATGTGCATCTGTTATTAAATATTAGAAACCCACTTAATTAGTCTCTTTAAAATTGTGGAAAAGAGACAGTAAGCTGTAAAAAAAGGACTGTATTCCTAAAACCACAGATAAGCTGTTTTATGCTATCTTCTTATTTTTTATTTTATTTTTTTTAATATATTTTAAACAAGAAAGTGTTTGTTTAATTGAAAATTCACTGGACATTTCATGAATGTATGTGATGTGTGTGTATGTGTGTATATGCAACATATATTTAGAATCTGCAATTATTACCAGAATGTTACAGCTAGAAATTTATTTTTGCTATAAGAGCAAAAATAATTAAAACCAAATTAAAACCAAATTAAAAAAATAATTAAAACCAACCAAACAGAATGTGTTGCTTTTGTTGTTGTTTATTGTTTGTTTTAGGTTTGCTTCCTCTTTAGAAATCTCTCATGAATGAACAAAGGCGGTCAAATCATGTACTTTGGTATTTATAATTGACAGGAGAAGCTGACAATTATAATTGAGGAGCTGACAGAGCGGTAATCGATCAGCATTAAAGGGAAGGAAGGGACAGGTGACTTACAGTGGGAGTCTGTTACAGGCCACCTGATCAAGAAGATCAAGCAGATGAGGCCCTTTATAGACAGATAGAAGCAGCCTTACATTCACAAGGACTAGTTCTCATGGTGGTCTTCAACCACCCCGTTATCTGTTGGAAGGACAGCAGAACAGGGCACAGGCAATCCAGTAGGTTCCTGGAATGCATTGATGATAACTTCCTTCTCCAAGAGATAGAGGAGCCAACAAGGAGAAATGCTATGCCTCATTCTCAGCACCAAGGAGGAGCTGGTGGGGAATGTGAAGCTTAAGTGCAGCCTTGGCTGCATGCAGTGACTATGAAATGGTGCAGCTTGGGATCCTTAGGGCAGCGAGGAGGAAGCACAGCAAGCTCGCTACCCTAGACTTCAGGAGTGAAGACTTTTGTGTCTTCAGGGACCTGCTTGGTAGAGTACTGTGTGATAAAGCTATGGAGGGAAGAGGACCCAAAAAAGCTGGTTAATATCTGAACTCTGGAGTAATGCATCCCCAACAAAGAGGAAGTCAGGCAACAATGCCAGGAGGCCTGCATGAATAAACAAGGAGCTTCTGGCCAAACACAAGTAGAAAAAAAGAAGCCTGTAGCTGAAGATGCTTTTCCCTTCTTCTGGCAGAGGGACTCTATCAGTCCACAGTAGACCTGGTTTCTCAAAGAGAGTTCCACAGTATAAAAAGCCAAATCACTAGCTGTGATACTAGTACTGCAACCATGTATTGATCTGTTGTATTTCACTGGTCTTTTCAATTACTTTTTTTTTTTTTTGACCAGTAGGATCAAAGGAAAGACCACCTGTGTTCCAGAGCCTTTTAGAGGCTGTGCAAATGCTGTGCAAAAGCAGCTGGAAGAGAGAGGAGTGAGAAACATCCCTGCAGACCCCAAGGTCAGTGCAGAAGGAGGGCAGGAGGTGCTCCAGGCACCACAGCAGAAGTTCCCCAGCGGCCTGTGGAGAGGCCGCTGGTGGAGCAGGCTGTCCCTCTGCAGCCCATGGGTCCCACATGGAGCAGATCTCCACACTGCAGCCCGTGGAGGAGCCCCCGGTGCAGCAGGTGGATGTGGCCTGGAGGAGGCTGCGGCCCATGGAGAGCCCCCGCAGGAGCAGGCCCCGGGCCAGAGCTGCAGCCTGTGAAGAGGAGCCCACGCAGGAGCAGGGGGTCTGGGGGGAGCTGCCACCCGTGGGGGGACCTGTGCTGGAGCAGTTTGCTCCTGACGGATGGACCCTGTGCTAAGGACCCATGTTGGAGCAGTTCTTGAAGAGCTGCTGCCTGTGGAAAGCCCCCACAGGATCAGTTCGGGAAGGACGGCATCCCATGGGAGGGACCCCACATGGAGCAGGGGCAGAGAGTGACCATGAAGGGGCAGCAAAGATGAAGCTTCCGGGACTGACTGCAGCCCCCATTCCCCATTCCCCTGCATCTCTTGGGGGAGGAGGTTGAAGAGGGTGGATAGGAGGAAGGTGTTTTTTAGTTTTATTGCTTGTTTGTTTCTCACTGCTCTAGATTGTTAGTAACAGATAAGCAATTTTATTAATCTCCCTGTGCTGAGTCTGTTTTGCCTGTGAGGATCTCCATGACTTATCTCAACCCTTGAGCCCATTCCATTGTATTTTTTCTCCCTTTCCATTTGAGGAGGGGAAGTGAGAAAGCAGTTGTGGATCTCAGCTGCCCAGCTGAGCAAAACCACCACAACTAGTTGTTACATGAGATGCAGATCAGGCTGGCTTAGTTGAGGCCAGAGTCTACACAAACATGTAACATCTACACTAACATCCTTCCTCTTCAGCCTGCAGAGCAGTGAAGCAGTTCTGCAAGGGTACCTCAGACTTCGTGAGAAGTCTCTTCCTTCTGCTGGTCCTTGCTGTTGCAAGCTTTCATTCTTCTCCATTATTGACATTCCTCACTTCTGTGTTCAACATTTTTGGCTGTTTGGCTGTGGGTCCACTATGGACTGCACTTGCAACCAGCTATCTAATTCCTTCTCAGCCTTCCTGATGTTGTGCAGCCTTCTCACTGCCTCCTGTAGCTCATCTACCTGGTGCCAGAGGTCCTCCACCTGGGTACACCTTTTGCAGACAGACATGCTGCCTATTCACAAGAGTAAGGTGTAAGCACTTCCTGCTGTCTGAGGTCTGCACTGCAGCAGAAACCCCCATGATTGATGTGATCAAACGCTCTGCTGTGGGCTGTGTCAGCACCAGAGCTGATCGTCACAGTGACTCTGAGTGTACTGGTGTATTTCTTACGATCTGGTATCTTAAGGTATGTTCTCAAAGTGGTATTCTGTGAAAGGAAAGGTTTTATTTTACTTTAATGAAACCAACAGTAAAGTTGTAAATATAGCAAATATAATGTGAAAATATGTGTGTAAAGTTTAAAGATGGAAAAAGCTACTGCATTATGACACCAGAGTACATAGTATTCCTTACGTTTATACTTGCTGTAAGGGGCTCATAGAATCACAGAGTGGCTGAGGTTGGAAAGGACCTGTAGAGGTCATCTGGTCCAATCTCCTGCTCAGGCAGGGATACATTAAGCTACTTGCCCAGGACCAAGTTCTGATGGCTTATGAGTGTCTCCAGGGAGGGAGGGAGGCTATGTGATCTTTCTGGGCAACGTGTGCCAGTGCTCAGTCACTCACACAGTAAAACAGTGTTTCCTGATGTTTAGAACCTCCTGTGTTCTAGTATGTACCCATTGCCTCTGGTCCTGGCACTGGGCACCTCTGAAAAGAGTCTGGCTCCATCTTCATTGTGTCCTCCTTTCAGATATTTACAGACATTGATAAGATCCTCTCTGAGCCTCCTCCAGGCTAAACAGTCCTAACTTTCTCAGTGTCTCCTCATAGGAGAAGTGTTCCAATCACTTGATCATCTTAGTGGCCTTTAGCTGGACTATCTCTAGTATGTTCATGTCTCCTGTACTGGGGAGCCCAAAACGGGACACAGCACTCTAGGTATGGCCTCAACAGCACTGAATAGAGGATCACCTCCCATCGACCTGCTGGCAGTACTTTGCCTAATGCAGCCAGGGGTACTGTTAACCTTCTTTGTGATAAGGGCACATTGCTGATTCCTTTTCAACTTGGTGTCCACCAGCACCTGCAGTTCCTTTTCTGCAAAGATGCTTTCCAATTGAGTGGCCCCAATGTGGTGCATAGAATCATAGAATCATTTGGGTTGGAAAAGACCTGTAAAATCATTTGAGTCCAACCATCGTGTAACACTAAAAGTTCACTACTAAACAATGTCCCTAAGTGCCACATCCACACATCTTTTAAATACTTCCAAGAATGGTGACTCTACCACTTCCCTGGACTCTGCTACTTCCCTGTTCTAATCCCTAACCACTCTTTCTGTGAAGAAATTCTTCCCAACATTTAATCGAACCCTCCCCTGACTCAAAGTGAGGCTGTTTCCTCACATCCTGTCACTTGTCACCTGGGAAAATGTTGGTACATGGAGTTGTCCTTCCCTAGACAGCTACAGGATTTGCACTTCCCCTTATTGACCTCCATGAGGTTCCTGTCAGACTATTTGTCTAGTCTGCTGAGGCTCTGCTACAGATGGCACCACAACCATCTGGCATTATCAGGCACTTCTCCTATTTTCATCACCTGCAAGCTTGCTGAGGGTATGCTCTGCTCATCAGCCAGATTATGTAACAATGTGTTTGATGATGTTTTCTACCATTTGAACAAGTTTTTTTGTTTGTTTTTCTTTAGACTTGGAAAAATGTATTTTATATATATATATATATTTGCTCTGAGACATACAAAAATGTCAATTGAAGAAAGAAAGAGTTAGATTTGTTTATTTCACAGTATCCCTAGCTTGTTGCTGTGCCAGAAGAAACAGAGGTTGTCCTTTCCCTGTAGAAATAAAGATGAAGTAGAAATGATGTGGTTCCACAATGCCGTGATGTATTCATGGTGAAGTTTGTTTTCAACTTCAGGATAGTGTTTAACCCATTTTTTCAAACAAAGTTTAAGAGTTACTTTCTTCATAATAGAGCCTTTCTCCACATAAACTTTGAGTTCACATTGTTGAAAGCATCCATGAGAAGAAACAAAATAGGATCCGATGATTTAACATGCCTTTTTGCTATATTTTAAGGTGTTTTACATTATTATAGAAAATGGAAAACTTGAAGGCACAGATGACAGTAAAAAAGAAATAGTGGGACACTAACAACATTTAAGGGGAGATAATGAGTACTGCTTTAGAGGAAAAACAGGCTTGGAGAAAGGGATGAAAGAGGTGATCAGAAACAGGAATGAAAAAAGAAATGACATTAACAGCAAGAAAGATAAATGGGTATGTGATGATTAGTTTCTGATTCTAAGAGAAGATGGAAAAGGATAGTCTAAAGTCATTAGGTCCCTGTAACGACAGCTAATGCAATTCTGGAAACTTGTTCTCCAGAATCAAAACTAGATATTAAATTGATATGATATGATATGACTCTCCTCAGAGGCCAAATTCACTGTTACATTGCAGCTTCACCTCTTGATAGGTAAGTCTGGATACATGAATACTTTTCATTATCTGAAGGCAAGAAAGTAAGAATTACCACTGGTAGATTCATTAAGATCATTCATTTTGTGCAATGGTATAATGAAACCAATTTATTTAAATACTCAAAGTTCTTACCTTTTCATATTGAATATTAAACAATAGGACAAATTTAATACGCATTTACTCTTCATATATAGCTCTATTAATCTTGCCTTCGTTAAAAGGATATGCAGAATGCAAATCAGATATGATTTTGGCTTAATGGAGAAAGTCCTGTAATTCTTCTGAGAAGGTTCTAAGCCTTCATGTGGAAATTTTGCAAGCTGATACCACTTTAACTGTTTATACCAATAATTAAATTAGAAGTGCAAGTTATATGTAACAGTTAAATTATTAGATGTATTTACTTTTGAATTTATTTACTTTTTACTCTATGTCCTCTGTTTTGTTAAGGAATCTCTTAAAACCTCCTACCAAGAGGAAAATCCTTCTTTGTCTTCCTCGGTATTACAGGAATGCACAAGAATAATCAATCCTTTAGAAAGTCTCCAGTCTCAATAGACCTTCTGCATATGGGAAACTAACAAATAAATGTTTTAAAAGCAAGGCATTTTGCATCTGATTTATTTATATGTATATTTTTTTTTTCTTTTAATATTTCTACAAACTATTTCCTGATGTTACTTTCAGTGTGAGTACTTCACAGATGTAGAGTCAGCTCTTAGATAAACTTAAATAAAATCTTTCAAGGCACTGAAAATTTTACCACATTATTGGCAGGTCTTTTCATTTTGAAAAATCTATTTGAACTTCTTTATTATTCCCGCATCATTCCAAATAATCCACTGATTATTTTAGATTGCACATTGTCATTTTACTCTTTTCTATTGAAGTTTGCAGGGATTTAAAAAATCTTTAATAACATTTAATTAAAATGACAAAGGTTAATTTAATTAGCATAAAGCTTGAAGTTCATGGCAAAGGAGTATTAAAAATATCAAATCTTAGTCTGAGCATTTACATTTAAATAAGATAGATAAATCCAAATGTCCTGTATTTCTCTCATTTTGGAATGTAGGCAGAACTGAGATCCCAAGGGCTCTGGCAGAAATTCAGTCTTCTTAACAAACAATAAAAGCATTCAAAAATCAAGAGACCTTTCCTTTGGTAAGTGAAAGTGTTCTTCAGTACCACTAAAGATGCATATTATTGCTTCTTTTCTTTTCTTTTCTTTTCTTTTCTTTTCTTTTCTTTTCTTTTCTTTTCTTTTCTTTTCTTTTCTTTTCTTTTCTTTTCTTTTCTTTTCTTTTCTTTTTTTATTTTTTTTTTTTTTCTGAGGAACCTATCTTGCTCTTGAGCTCAATTACAATCTAAATTTAGTCATAGACTTTCTTAGGCATTGATTGCATCTCCAGCATAGCCTGAATCACTAGTCTTACTCCTCCAAGAATGATGAACGCAAATATGATTGCATTGAACTCATTAAAAGTAGAAATGGCCACTTTTTTGCATAATAGGTTCATGATTAAAGCATTTGCCCATCAGTTAGAAAAGTGAATACACAATATCCACCATGCCATAGTACATATTGGAAAGAAATATTTTCCTGCTGAAGTTATGTCTCTCTTCAGCCAAGATTGTAGTATTCATAAAACCAGAGGGAGAAAAGGCAGTAAGTTAGGGTCATGAGACAAAGGGGGGAGGAAAAAAAAAAAAAAAAAAAAGAAATTTTGTCTGTTTTGATTCCTGCTTTAGAATGATACTGATTCCTATCCACTGCTGACCATTGTGAAGCATATAAAATGTTGCTTGGTAGAATACAGTGGTGATAAAAAACCTTTTGCAGTTTCAAAAAGCAACTGAAGCCATCTAACATTTACAGATACTTATTTTACTGCACTGAAAATTCAGTTGGCTATTTTGTATTTTTTCAGGAGCTTTTATACCACATATTTTAAAATTCCTTAATATTATTCTTTTATAATTAATTTCCCAAACTCTTTTTCTTGCTATGTGCATTATGTGAGCATGTGAGTGCATGTGCACAGACACACACACACACAGCTACCCCTAAATAAAAGCACGTCTGTTTAGAGCTAGAGAGGTGCCTGTGTGTTTATATCAACCAACTCAAAAAAATATATATAGGGTTGAGGTAGCTAATTTGGCCAGCTATTGGAGTATCCAGTCCCATAATGGGGGTTCCTCCTGTAGACTTCTAGACGAGGGCCCAGATGGAGTCAGTGCACTCTGTTCTTCACAGATTCGGTTTCTTCACTTCCTGTGGCAACCATTGCTCTTCTGATCCTTAACAGGTCTTTTTATTTAATGTGGTTAGTCCTTAGCCGTGTAGGCAATATATATACATATATATACATATATGCATCCCTACACATAGATGTATGCCCTCAAAAACTCTCTGTATTGTCTTGGATGGATGATAGGTTCAATTCTAATCTTACATGTCAAAAATTATTTATCAGATGTATAAAAAGGTTAACAAAAATGATCATAATGTGTAATAGCTTCTGCAGAAGGAATAATTTAGTAGACTAAGAGTTCTGAGCATGGAGAAAGAAGATTATGAGGGAATAAAGTTATGAATGTCATGGAAGAAGTGTGTAGAGATAAATTGCTCAATTCATTTAAACAAGTAGTAGATATCAAATGAAAAAGATGGGTGATAGGTTCAAGAGGTTCAGGAATGGGCACTTCCTTGTGCAATGTGTAGTTAAAGAGCTCAGAGCTGTAGATGCTAAAATGTAAGTGGATTCAGAAAGGAATTGGGCAAAATGATTGAACAAAAGCAAGAGCCTTTAAACACAAAGATACTAAACAGCTGGAGACTAGAATGGTGTTCTGAGAAGATAGCACCCAACATTTGTCCTACTTTTGCACTTTTCTCTGATGTTCTTGCACTCTTTTTTCCAAATGTTTAAATTCTGTTACTGTAAGAATTAAAGTTGCGTTTTCACAGTGGAAAATTCCACTATCCCTGCATATTCAAAAAGTGATTGCACGGGCATAACAGTGGGAGGTATGTTAAGCAGATAAGGGGACAGTGGAAGGTTTCACTGTCCCAAAATAAGGAGGATGGCTAAGAAAAACAAGACAAGCAGTTGCAGAGCGGAATCAGCAAGAACAAGAAGCTATGAAATCATGTGCCCCTCCAGTTAAAAAGAAAAAAAAAAAAAAGAGAGAGAGAGAGAGAGAGAGAGAAATTAAAGTTTGGTCAAATAGAACTGTCCATTCAGGGCATAGTAACAAGAATCAGGTAGGTTGTGAACCTGTAGTACTCAGACAATGAGGAAATGTGAGGAATCGAGTGTTGGGTAATAGGGGATATAGAGCTATGCTACGCTTCTGCTGCACACTCCTGCATGCAGGATGCCCACCATTTCAATTGTGAATAAATTAGTTTCACAAGAGACCCTGTCTTAGGAAATTATTGGGATATTTCTCACAGAGTACTGACCTAGATGGTTATTTGATGTCATCCAGGTTACCTATTTCTGTGTTTTTAAATGTTTTTCAAAATTGAGACATAAACAAAGTTAAAATGTTACATAATACTTGTCCACCTTGAATATGCATAAAAA
Source organism: Cygnus atratus (assembly GCF_013377495.2). Classification (NCBI taxonomy): domain Eukaryota; kingdom Metazoa; phylum Chordata; class Aves; order Anseriformes; family Anatidae; genus Cygnus; species Cygnus atratus. Next base: position 174,818,267 of record NC_066362.1, on the reverse strand, counting down.
ATACGCATCCAATTTTTTGTATTTTTTTTGACTTAACCTCAATTCAGATGACCAAGAGCAAAACACCTAAATTATGTGGACCAGGCAGATTCAAATTACAGAGAGCAAGACTTCTACAATTATTTATCAAGCTGTGTTAAAACACATTTATTCAAATATTTTGCTGTGTATGCATCATTTTATATAAATAATTCCCCCAAAATGTCTTTCTCAATAATCAATTTAAACATGACTGATAAGATTCAAACAGGTTTTTATATTCAAATTGGGTTATATTCACCAACATAATAGCATTTACAAAAACAAAACAAAACAAAACAAAAAAAAACAACTTGTCAGGGGCTTGAAATACAATATGAGAACTCAGTAAATGAAAGATGAGATGGAGGTGAAGCTCCCGGTGCACTTGTTCTTCCATTTTTCTGATCTCCCTGCTTCTCTCACACATATGAACGAATACAGTATTAGATAATGCTGTTTACTCAGTCTGCTGTCTATAAGATTTAAACCCCCCAATTCTGGAACAAAAATTCCACAATGTTATTAGTGATTTATAAAATAAAAGGTAGTATTTGCCCCCCACTGTCATCTTGTTTCCTTTTTGTAAGTGATGACTCCCCTCTGTTAAACTGATGAAAGCTATGATTGCTTATGATGCTGAGGCACAACAAAGCATGTTTAGTTTCAGAAGTTTACTAGAGCATGTTCAATGACTTACTGTTAGTATATCTAAAGGCAGAAATCATGCTCAAAGCATTACTGAAAATATCTTAAGGCATAAATCATCTTTTAGGTTTTAAAGGTCATCATATATGATCCATGATCCCTAAAGATATTTATTTTTAGATAATTTTTACTGCTTTGTTTGGTGCTTTCCAGTTTCATTGAAGAGAAGGCCTAGTTTTTCATCTGAAAATCTGAATTAATTAGGTAAATGTTTAGCTTATTTAGCTGTCTGCATGTGATTTTTTTTCTTTTGTCTGAAATGAGCTGTTCAGTCATGTAAAGATTGCAAAATATGTCCATGGTTTATATGCAGATTCTGAAAAGCTTTCTGTTCTGGTGCTTGGAGTAGACTAAAAATACATTAAATCCTTCTTAATGAGGACAAACTCATTGTAGGGACAAACCCACACAGGCTAAAGTCAATGGTATTTTATGAGAATCTAATAACATTTTATGAAAGGTTAGGAATTTCTGAGCATTACTAGAAGTTCACACACTGGGATAAAATTTCAGTAGGATATTATTTGTTATTAAATGCAGTGGTATTCGTGTGCTCCATGGTATACATGGACAAGGTAGGGGTATATTATGGGCTTTGGCACAAGTCATAATAATTAGCTAAGAAGTCTGAATGATCATAAATCTTTTTTTCCTGACTTGTTATCACAAATAACACATAGTAGAGGTTGCTGCTAAAGCTCTTTGTAATCTTTTCCAAGAAATTAGAAACCCTAGGAAAATTAACTATAAGGTAGTATTCTATTCTACTGATTGTTGTAACTGAATGTGTGTGTGTGTTATACAAGTTAAGGAAATAAGTATCATTGTAATACGAATATTCAGACGACTGAAAATTCAGGCCAGTTTTAAACTTTCAAATTTTAAACTTTTTTTTTTCTATTAACAGCATACTTTGCACCAATAATTAATTCTTATTCCATTAATAATTATTACTATGTATATGAAATTATTAGCCTTTAACATCTCAAATTACCTATGAGTACACAATGACAGAGCTGTTGCTGCATAGTTGTTGCTGATGGCTGCAGTCCTTGGTTGTCCTTGATCTCCAAGGTCAGGGATATCAGACTCAGTGATGAGCGACATCATAACTGAAGTGGAATCATCTTCTTTCTTCTCTGCTTTTCCTTATTTTGCCTGTTTTTTTGATGCTATTCCCACCCCACCCCAAAAAGGGAGGTCTCATATACTCCTGATACTGCATACCTCGTTTGAGGTTTTGTCAGTCAATATTCTAGTGTATTTGAAATGATGTCCTGCTCATTTTCATTCCCTTGTATTCATCTTGTCCTTTGTCTGGCAAAGTTTTAATACCTGGGACTCTTTCATTTGACCATACATATATTTATTTGCTCCTTCAGTTGTCCCATTACTCAGATAGTTATGGCAAATGATAACATGTTCTCTGACTCTGACTTCACACATTTTACAGAACAGTTATATCATAGAATCATAGAATCATAGAATCATAGAATCATAGAATGGTTTGGGTTGGAAGGGGCCTTAAAGATCATCTAGTTCCAACCCCCCTGCCATAGGCAGGGACACCACACATTAGATCAGGTTGGCCAAGGCCCCATCCAGCCTGGCCTTGAACACCTCCAGGGATGGGTCATCCACAACTTCTCTGGGGCAACCTGTTCCAGTGCCTCACTACCCTAACAGTGAAGAATTTCCTCCTGGAGCCTTCTCTTCTCCAGGTTGAACAGCCCCAGCTCTTTTAACCTTTCTTCATAGGAGAAGTACTCCAGCCCTCTGACCATCTTTGCGGCCCTCCTCTGGACGTGTTCTAACAGGTCCACATCTTTCTTGTATTGAGGGCCCCAGAAGTGGATGCAGTACTCCAAGTGGGGCCTCACGAGGGCAGTATATACTACTGTTATTTACAGTATTCTAGTACACTTATATTTAGGTCCAAGATATACTAATATGAATTATACTCTGACCAATACATGCAAAATTTATAGGTGCCACAGGCCTGTGATCTGGTTATGCGATGGACATGTCCAACTTTCACCTCAAGGTTCATCCAGGGTACAGAAATATCAGTGTTTTTATTCAGATCAGGGGTATGTTGCAGCAAAGATCATTCCAATTATGTCTGCTTTTCTTGCTTGGTTTGCCCAATGGAGCAGTCTTTCATGCATGAACAGGATTCCTTTCAGACAAAACTAAATAAGGAAATGCATTCAAGGAGCACACCTACTGCACAGTGGATATAAATGGTAATTCAGTCCTTCAGAGCAGATTAATATCATACTATGATACACACTGGAAGGGACCCCTGAAGGTCATCTGGTCCAGACTGCTGTTCAGTGCGGAAGCAACTTAGATGAGGTTGCTCAGTGCCTTGTCCAGCTGAGCAGTGAATATCAAGAGAGCTCAATCTGTTTCAATGTAGGACTTATCTTGTTTAAAATAAATAAATATAAAATAAAATCCTTAACATATAATCAGAATTACCCTTACTGCATCTTGTGTTTGTTGCCACCTGCCCTATCACTATTCAAGTATGAGAAGCATTTGGCTTAGTCTTTTCTCTATTCTCCCAGTAAGCAGTTCAAATCAGCCATAAGATTTCACCTAATTTTCTTTCTTAAGAATGAATAAACCTAGTTATCTCAGCCTTTCTTGCGTGTACTACAGCTCATATTGATACATTCGGATTTTAGATCATTTACACCATTTTTTTTTCTTTGCAGATCCCCATCTTTTTGGTCTATAATAACTCTTAAAGTAGATACAGCTTTCAAGAACCCAATCTGGACCTAGACCTTAGGATTTTCAATAAGGTAATCTGTCATTCTAAAGGGTTAAATTCTGAATAAAGTACAGAAGGAACACTAAAAATGTTTTACCACTATATACTGCATAACGTTGTAAGGGCCTTTTTCCATGACTCACTACTTCTGAAGAAGTCAGAGTCATTTCAGATTTTCATAGTTTATTAGTGTTTGAGTTCTTTTTAAACTTTGGGGGACTTTTTTTTTTTTTTTTTTTTTTTAAGTCTGTGATGTTATTAAAATGATATTATTAGAAAAAAAATATATATTGATGATTGCTGCAGGATACAACCTCATCTGGTTAAATATTTTCTATTCAGTTTATGCTCTACTGAAAGTAGATCAGAGCTACAGGAATGACAACAGAAATAAAGAAATCTTTGGCAGTCTCTCATGTTCAGTCTTTCTTTCTGTACCTTTGATTTTTAAAAGGGGTCTAAATAAATATGTCCAATATGATTAACATTATTTACTACAATTCATGAATAATAAATACCTGGAAGAATTTGTCATTCACTTTGGTATGATAACAAATCTGTTGCACAAACTAGTATCTTCTAAAGCATGAGTAATAAAGCCAAAAACCAGCCTTTTGTAACCACTCCAAGAAGAATGAATAATGAGTTAGTATATAAGCAAAATCTTTCACATGCCCTGACCTGTGTAACTATGTGCAATACCGCCACAGTTAAAGTCAATTCATCAGGACAATAAAATATTTTTAATCATAAATTGACAAGTGGCTCATCTTTTAAAAGTCTTTGGTAAATTTTACATGCCTTTGAACCTCTGATTCACAAACAGATGCATTCCTATAAGATTGCATAAGGAGCAGATTGTCACTGGTTAAAAGTTCACAAGAGCTGATATATCTCTTGGTTTAAAATTGTATGATTTTTGAGGTTTTATGATTGCTTGCTTCCATATCTCCAAAATAGCTGTTTCAGTACTCTGAATAAAAGCTTGTTCCCACCATACAAACATAAGTTTCCTTTCCAATTATTAATCATTAAGGAATTCATGAAACTTCATTGGGATTTTAATTTAAAGTAGAAAAACTAGTTTTCCAGGAAAAGTATATCTAATTCAATCTGAAGAATTTACAAAGGGATTTAAACTTCTTCAAGCTTAAGATCAACGTCAAGCATGTGGGATGACACTGAGTTGCATGACTAAATAAGGAATGAAAGAATGATAATGTTATTATACTTACAATGCTATTATATATTAAAATGTTGTATAATAATAGTAATAGCATCTGGTTCTATTGCTGTCACGTGCAGTATTGCATGTGCACCAGAAGCAGTATGACTATTTGTCACTTTGTAAAAGCCATGTACACACTGTCAGCACTGTGTTTACCAATGTGCCTTTTTTGGTGGGCCGTCCCAGTCTTTCAGCTGACCCCAGACTGTACACATGCAGAAGATTGTTTTCAGTGGGACTCAGGTTATCCAGCATTCTGCTTACAGTGAATTGTTTACAAGATCAGGACTTCACTAAAGACAGGAATAGATATTATTGGCTATTTAAGTTTAAGAATATAGCACTGAAATCGGACAGTTTCAGTCCTTTCACAAATTTTTACTCTTTAATGTGATATAGAAAGAGGATTAGCCAAGATGCATAAATCCCAATAAACGTGTTTAAAAAATGCAGCCTATTAACTAAGCCCTTAGTACTCTTTCAGAGTATTTGTTTTCTGACTTTCAAGAAATAAATGATTTCAAACAGAAGAAAATTTCCTTAATGAATAATTATTTAAACAAGATATTTAAGAGTATTAATAAGCTTGTAAAAGGTGATACTTCTCTCTGTTTCTGCTACATAATGAAGTCCTGGCTATGCCTGCAGCACACGCAAGTAGATGTTTTAAATGGGAGACGTAATTTTGGCAGCTCTAGGTCTAAGCTGCCTGGTTCTCAGGAGTCTTCTTTATTTCAGGTTCTACTAGCAATGTATAATGCTAATTCATGTCCAAACATATCCCAGAAATCCCTCCTGAGATATTTAGCCACTTCACTTTGAAGAGTACTGAAATGAGCAAGACCAGGGCTTTTCTCTATTTTTCTTTGATTCTTTTAAATTAATTGCTCTGACATATTCATTGAAATAGACATAACCACATGAAGGGATTGAAGAAAAAGATAGGCAAGTTTTATGAAAAAATGAAAACAATGATAATTATATTCAAATCCTACTAAGAATGAAATACCACTGTTTTTAATGGGATCAGACTTGGGCCCCGTATCTCATCTAGTTAAATCTCAATATTATAACAAAGGATGATCATTGTTTTGAGACCAGTTTAATACTTGAAGTGGGGTCATACATGCTTAGCATGATGAGCTTCATTCTAAGCTCTGAACTTCTTTAATTAACTCAGGTACTTGAGCAGCTTCTGCAGTTGAAATGAATATCTTTTTAATATTTAAATGAACAGTAGGAATAGAAATAGCTGGATACTGAAGAATGAAAAGTAAACTCTCGAACAAAGGACAGAAATGCACAAACAAATGGGTTTTGCAAATTGATCCATTAAGTCTAATGAAGAATTTACAGATATAAAATAAAAGAACATCTTCCATGTATTCTTGCTGCTAATAATCTCTGTCTGAATTCCACCTTGTACTCCTTCCACATTGTTTTGTAGAAAAAATAGCATCACTGGAGCTTCACGAGAAAAGAGTGGCTGGGTGCTAGGGGGGGAGCCAAGGAAGCAAAACTTGATAGAGAAGCAGTTAAATTCTCTTGGTATATCAGAGAAGTCACACTAAGTGGTTGGGTTGCGTACAGCTGTGCTTTCTGCCTCCTGACAAGACTAGTGTTGCTTCAGTGTCTCTTATTTTGGATTTCACAAACTACACTTGAAAGAGCTCTACAGATAAACTTAGTTTATTCTCTGGTATTCTCATGTTTGATATTAAACCAGACTGGTTAGATTGAGCAAGATGACTTTCAATTCAGTCTTATCTAAACATATCCTTTGTCCCTTCATAAATGTCATATTCACTAGGGAGGGAAAAATGCATGCATGCATGCACATACACACACACACAATTTTGTCTCAGACAGCCTAGACCATGAATGACAATGCCATAGAACTGTTGGAGCTTCTATCAGAAAATGGAGAAAAATTTGTGGAGATCAGCTACAAATGTGGATTTAAAAGTGATGATGAGGATCAAGGGTTTTCACTTAAGCTCTTGCTTGCTCTGTTGCCACACAGAAACTCCACTTGTTATGATAAAGTTCCCAAAAAAAAAACTGCCAGGAGGATGGGGGGAAAGGTGTTTCCTGAGATTTTCAAAGGGAAATAGTGTGTTTAATTATTCAAGGTAAAACCATTTTCATTATTTTCCATTTCATTATTTTGTCTTGATGTGTCCATCAAGTAGTCATTCTGTCTTGAAATATGCTTAGTTAAACTGTCATACCTTACAAATTACCTTTGTCTTCAATTAGTAGATGCTATTTATCCTGTGTGAGGAATAGCAATAATTTAAAGCAATTTTTAGAATGGTATTTTGAAACTTCTGTTTTAGTGCTCTAATTTTCTATTGAAAACTAATCTAAATGAACCCATAATATAAAAGGGAAAGGGATAGTCATCATTAATGTGGATAACTTTACTATTGTTTATTCCCCATGAAATCAGTAAGATAAAGTTATTTGCATGCATAGTTATTTTCTAGATGTAAGTCATAGTTAGCAACCTTGATGCTAAAAAGATGTATTACAGTCATGGAAATTTTTGTTTGAGTTAGAATTAAGCTGCTAATAATACTTTAAAACATTACGAATTATCTTAAATTTTCTTATATCACCCTCCTTCAAGAGTCAAACAATGCAACTTATTGTAACTTAATTTGACTATGTGAGACTGGAAATACTAACTGGATAAAGTAATTCACATGCACAGTCAATAACAAATAGAACTTCTAGAAGGGTTTTAACTCCTAATGTACATGTCTGTTCTTGTAAAGACCAAGATAAATGGTAAAGGTTAAAATGTGTTTCCATAGAAGCTTTAATAGTTCATTTTTCATCCTTCTTATCCATCACATAGATTTACATATTTACTAGTGCAGTTTTCATAGCCAATAAATAATAATGGTTGAAAAGGTTTTATTTCAGAGTTCTTAATGAGTTATTGAGAAAGAAAAAAAAAACACTTTAAAAGTCATTTTAAAAGCATGTCTTACAGTGCAGTTTTCTAAGAGAGTGAACACTACAAATTGAGAGTGTTCTCTTTGAACTTGTATATTAATGGTCTATATTTTCTTAAACAGGAAGTTAAGACATTCTGTCCCCCATGATGAATTAGAATTGTTCAAAAGTTCACTATCAGGATGTAATATGTTGCCATGGATCAGCAGAACAATCTCTCATGTGAATGTGTGTTTAGATGTTTTGCAACACATTATTTAGTAGGTCATAGCATGAAATGGACCTTGTGGACTCTGTATGAAATATTGCACGACTAATGACATACTTCTATTTGTAGAAAACTGGAACATATGCAGACTGAAAGTCAATTCAATATTTATAAGGTTCTACTTTCTATACTATAAATATTACTAAAAGACTTTCTATTCATAAAAGAAATTGGTGATTAGTCTGAGACATTTATTATTTATCTTCTTCCTAGTTTTAATGTATAAAAGTAGCATATATGCTCTAGAATACACAAATAAAACATTTATCTACTAAATTCATCCAATCACCTAATAATATGAAATTGTTATCAAGTGTTCTTGATATTAGCTGTTGAATGTGGTTGCTGCAGTAATAGCATTTTTTCTGTTTAGCAAGTAAGAAGTAAAACAGGGGAATTGATTTTTCCTATTGTTCCCCCTGCTCCCCTTCCCCTCCCCCCCAATCCAATCCATACTTAGAGTTAATTTAAATGATGAACACGTATCTATAAAAAGTGTCTGTATTTTCATACTTACACATTTTAACAGATAGCTATAGATAAGCAAAAACTGAATGCAGTTTTTGAGAACATCTACTCAGAACAAAAATATAGGTGTAGAAATGCATAAGTATTATTTAATCACAGTTTTTATTTATATCATAAGATTGCTCAAATGTACTACTGCCAAATTGCTGTTATTTCAATGATTTCAAATAGATCCCAAGTGGAGATGCACCATGTTCCACCCATAAGGTCTCAGTTTCCTTCTATTAATTCACCTCCAAATCCAAAATTAAATCTCTATTTTTTGTAACATAATATGCAGTTGTGACACAATGCTGCACATTGTATTCAGGAAGAAAATAAAAATAATTTAGTAATATGATGTGTGCTGCCTGAATAGAGGCCCAGAGAATTCATCAGGGTTTCAGGATGGGTAAATGGACATTCTCATATACAGCCTCAGGGCCCTGGAATATTATTTGCTAAATATGCTGTATTAAAATTCTCATGAGTATCAGTTCTTTAACATATCAGCATCAGAGTTACATAGCAGTTCATAATTTATCTCTTGAGGGGGAGTCATTTTAGGCTGTAGTAATATATTTTGTCATCATTATCATAAATGAATATTTCATCCCCCCCATATTATTCCCTAATTTATAAGAATAAGATACCACCACGTGCACATCGACATGAACTATCCCATACTTCAAAGTACCCCATTTATTACACTGGGTTCAAAGTTTGTCAAGATAAATAAAATATTATGTTTTAGCCCTAGAGATACTAATCTATCTAAGAATTAAATAAAGAAAAAATATGATAACACGTTATTTTTTTTATTTTTGCACACAAAAGGTAATGAAATCATTTAATATACTGAAATTGGTAGGATTTCTATGAGTTTTAAATCACCAAGGCTTCTCTCAGTTACATGTAAGCAACACACAAACAGTCTTTACATTACTGCTGTTCAGTTAACTCATGTTGTGATGACATGGTGAAGTTGGTGTTCAGCTGAAATTTAGGGTCAGTTCTGCTACAGAAAGAGATCTCAATATGATTTAAATGGTTTCTTATCTTGATCAGAGATTATATTTAAAATGTATGTACAAATATTTGTTTGTATCTTTCACCATTGAAAACAGAATGTTAACTTTAATCCAGTTGGAAACTGAGAGGTTGTTAGTATAAATGAGAAAGAATATTGTTGCAGTTTCTCAGTGCTCCACAGATACTAAACAAACTAAGGAAAGAAAATGCAGCTGGCTTGTGGGCTGACGAATGCTGAGCCCAGTTTACATTACAGAGCATTTGTTAACTTGTAAATGATAGCAATATAGCATTGACAGTCTGTTAAATAACACAAACAACCTCTTCAAAACATACAACAGTATGTAATGAGGAGCTGGAAAACCACCATGGTTTTTTGCTTTGTTTTCTTACAGATTTTTGAATCAGGATCATAACTTTATTGATTCCACAAATCAATACACTCAAGTAATAATGTCATTCTTTGTCAGCCTTTTCTTGTATCAGCATAGGATTCAAGTTTTGGGGACTTTTTTTTATTTATTTTTTTAATCATTTTCCATAGTATTATTGAGAAGAGTATTTATTTGTGATTCTGTTTTGCTTCTCTTTCTGTTCTTTCTTGGTCTTAACAACAAAATATTTCTATTATTCAGTCACTGATATTTTTTTACCATTTATTTGTCACTTACGGAATTGTAAGTACATCAATCTCTTTAATATCACAAATAATTCACTTAGTAGTAATAGCCAGCTTTTCTACACATTTCTTTTTTCTAAATCATTAGATAATTTACCACACATTTTAGACATTCCCTTTGAAGTTTGGTTAGAGACAGAATGTATTTAATTCAGAGAACATTTATTATCAAATGTTCTCTATTTTTACTCAAGTTTATTTTGCATCCCTTGAAAGCACTAAAAACTATCCAACATCTTTACCGTTTCTTAACAGTGGGGGTTCAGATGTCACTAATAAAGTAATATTTCTCTGTATGCATAATTTCTCATCTTTTTAGTACTTGTAGTTTTCTAAGTTCTAAGCTGTTCCTTTATTTTCTTGCCAGAGGCTTGAATACCAAAACACAGACAAGGGGCATCAATGTTTGTTGTTTCATGTGAAGGTATCAGTCTATGTGACAACTTTGAAATTGCTCTTGTGTCGTAATTCCTATCTGACACATTAAAAAAAAAAAAAAAAAAAAAAAAGATAAAATCTGCCTCATAACTTTCTGATAGCTTTTCAGAACCCTATCAACACATCACAAACAAGTAGAAAACAACTCAGGCCTCCACGAGACATATGCGCAGCATTTGAATATTTAATATTCCTATTAATATGTTATGAAAGCACTGTATATGATAGCCAAGATACATGCTTGAATTTATACAGGTTTTTTTTTTTTGTTGTTTGTTTGTTTTTGTATTTGTTTAAAGTATTATAACTATAATCTAGTTTTGATTATTTAAGGTACTTCAAAAGTATATCCACATTTTTAATAACAGTTTCAATAGCTTAGCTCTATATGTTTGTGGCTGTTCTTTTCTCTACGCTGTACAAATTCCTGTACCTCAGTATTGCTTTACTATTTGATTGAAAGTATAAATTTGCTATTCCATATAGAAAAGTTTATTTTCTAATTAGAAACTATTATATAAACACTATGTTTTATGGCACTGGATTGATTTTTAAGGGACTTGACCACATCCATCTTAGAGGAAAACGTGTACTAAACAGAATATTTCTGAACACTTTACAGGGAATTATTTAAAAATGCTTTACTATTCTGGTAAAAAATAAGAAATATTTCTCTGACATTTTTAAAAATGTGACTCTCCCCTGGCTTTTTGATCATCTCTTTTCTTGCCACCTTATGAGGTTATGAACAATGACGTAATTTTTAAGCATAAGTGTTTCTTATGCTAACCTGACAGTCCATGGCCTATGCTGGACAATTTGCAAACCTTCACAGCCTTCAGTTTAGGGGATAACAATCTACTGCATGGAGCGCTGTACAGAAGAAAGCAGTGCCTCTGTTCAACAAGTAGTGCAAAACAGTTTCCAAGGTAAACTGAAAAAGGCTAAAGGGCTATTTTTGTCTTTGACATTACTTGAATTTATATTATAATAATGATATGCACTGTAAAGTCTATTTCAAATTTCTGCAACTTCTTTTAGAGTACATAAAATTATTATTTTTTTAAAAAGGTGAATTGAGAGTCCGTCTATGATGATTTAGTAACATGTTTAACTTTAAGCCCATGGATATCCCAGTGGGGATTTAAAGTAAGAACATGCAGAAGTATTTTTACAGAAAAAGTATCAAGTGACTCTGTGAAATGAGTAAGCATTGCTATGCCTGTGTTACTGTTGGAGAGACTCATACAGAAATTGAATAAATGACCTGTCTGAAGAGGTTCCTGAAATAGAGCACTGCTTCCAATACAAGTTTTGTGTTCCAGCTACTACACTATCTTACCTCTGCAGGAAAGAAACACTGTTCTGAGCAAAATATAGTTAACTTTTGAAATTCACTGTTGTAGAACACTGACCCCAAAAGCTTACTGAAATTTGGAGTAAGACTGGACACTAACTCTCTCGAGTATCTCAAGGTGCCTGCTTTATAACACTGTTTTGCCCTCAAAGTGTTTAAACTTATTAAGTCTAGTATTCATCTCAGCATTAAGAAATGGCATTCAGCTTCCTGCAGCACTACTTGAGAAACTCTAGAGTATCCTAAATATCCTAGTTTGGTTGATAGATATGAAAGAATATGTATAGGATATCTGTGTCTTTCAGGAATGTTTTTTAGGGTCTTCTCAGACATTTTAAGTATCTCCAATGGTAGTAGTGCATCTAGTGTCTAAATATAGATCTAATATGTGACAGTTTACCTCATCAGTGTTTTAATGTAAATGAGGTGTCTAACTTTCTCTAATAGAAAGTGTAAATCTAAAGCTCCAAGAGCATTTATTCCAGGAGTCAGAGATCACAGAATTGGAGAATGGCTGAAGTTGTAAGCAACCTCTGGGGTCATCTGGTCCAAGAACACTGCTCAAGCAGGGCTGCACCTTTAGCATGCTGCTCAGAACCACATCCAAACAAATTCTAAGTGCCTCCAAGAATGGAGACTGCATAATCTCTCTGCGGAAGACGTACCAGTGCTCAGTCACCCACATAGTGTTTCCTGATGGTTAGATGGAAACTTCTGTGTTCCAGTTTGTACTCCTTGCCTCTTGTCCTGGCACTGGGTACCTCTGAAAAGAGGCTGGCTTCATCTTTTGTCTTCAGATTTTTGTATACATTGATGAGCCACCCCCCTGAGCCTTCTCTTCTCCAGGCTGAACAGTAACAGCTCCATCATCCTGACCACACAGGAGAGGTGCTCCAATCCATTATCATCTTGGTGGCCCTTAGCTGGACTTTCTCCAGGATGTCCCTGTCTCTCTTGCACTGAGGAGCCCAGAAATGGACAGAGCACTCCAAGTGTAGACTCACCAATGCTGATAAGAGGGGAAGGATCACCTCCGTCAACCTGCTGGCAATACTTTGCCTAAAGCGTCCCGAGATACTGCTAGCCGTCTTTGTGGCAAAGACACATAGCTAGCTGGCTCATGTTCAATTTGTTCATGAGTCCCCTGTCTTTCTGTCCTATTTGGATGTCCTGATAGCTTAGACTGTTTCAAATTACATCATGTGCCATAATATTGGAACCTAAATGGAGTCCTGACAGTTTTCTTTGTTGGTCTGAAAGTTTCCTGGGTGCATAACTTTGGTGATCTATACTTGTACAATCACTGTTCTACCTAAGCACTTCTTTGCAATGGAATTCAGGTTTCTTTCCCTTTTTTTGCTTTTGTAGTTACTCTTACGTTCCTGACTTTACAGGAGCTTCCAGCTAAAGCTGGTTCAGATCATAGGTTCAGACCATTTTAGTTTTGGACAGACCAGGAACTTCACATCTTCTGAATGGAGAAGTGTTCAAGTCAGAATAGTATTGCACAAGCACTATATAGCATGTTGCCTGTGCCATCTTCTTCTTCAATATATTTCTGTCCTTCAAAAAATATAGGAAAAGTGGATTTTGAGAGGAATCCAGTGTTTTATTTAGTATTTGTTTCCACAGCCAGTGAGGAGATGGATATATAATGTGGATCACTTTCTGCCCATAGAGGTATTTCTCTCCATTTTCTTTATTGCAAATGTAGAACCTTATAACCCCACAAAACAGGTTATCAGTTCTCTATACTTAGATAGTTAATGAAGGTGTGTCTCTGTATTCTTCTAAAGAATGGTAAGTGAATAGTTGGTTCATTCTAGGGTGCAGGTCAGCTTTAAAAGTGAATAAATAAATAAATAAATCATTACCTTATTTAACAGGTGTATTATATCAATGACACAAATTACCCTGGACTTCATTATTTCAATGACATGGCCTTAAATTCTTCATCCTCTTTGAAAAGATATTCCAAAGAGCAATGAAACATATTACTGTCTACTGCTCTGTCTCCAAGGGAAAAACTGAGTTTCTTTAATTTACTGAGGTGCGAAGTCCTCATGGCAAGTTTCTGGTTCTCTGTAAGAACACATTTGTTCTTGATTAATTGCAATTTGGGAAATAATGCCATGTATTCAGTTCTGCTGACTTTAATTTCTGATTCTGCTATGGATGGACACTAGGATTCTTATTTTTTTCTTATTATTTTTGTTTTGGTAGGGAGATTTTCCCATTTTTTTCCCCCTATATAATAGTGTGATGTGGTTTTCTTATTATTAATTTCTAAAATGTTAGTCTCCAAAGTATTTTGCCCTAATACTATACATAGTAAACATGGCTGAAGAATAAAGGCATGATCTCAATATATGCTGTAGTGGCTTAATTTTGATATTAGGTATTTTTCATTTACTTTTGTGATACACTGCTTGAGAAATAAGTCACTGCTACTAAATTTTCACATTTTCCTAGACCCGATCCAGTTTGAATATTCTAGAAGGGTTTCTTTTTAAATTTTCTCAAGTAAGAAATTCATATACCAGAGCAACACTGTTGCAATTCAGAAATTACCTCTGTAAGTGCTATATATTTTTAAATAAGTTAAGAGGAAAAAAAAACATTCTACTTTATTTGCATCAGTAGATCAACTTTTTTATTTATAGTTATAACAATTTATAATGTATACCAGAAATATCCTGTTCTTAATCCTCATTTATTTATATTTTATCAAAAAGTATTTTACTATAAATGTGACTAAAGCAGGTAAGTGGGAATAGAGAAAGGAAGGTATATATGTCTGCAATTACACATGAAAGTATTACATTTCCATGATTAGTTCTATCATTCCATTAGTTCTATGATGACCCCAGTCAAGCTGGATCATGTGAAAAGACATTTGAAAGTTAACTGGAAAGAGTTACTTGGCCTAGCTGTATTGCTAAAGCTTCTATAAATCCTTAATGTGACATCTAGACTTGAAAACTCATTAAAAATAAATAAAGAAGAGCAAAAAAATCTCCAAATCATCATTCTTTTCTTGCAATATGTGATTTGATAGTTTTACAATAGCAGATCAGGAAATGCTGGTAAGTTGCTAGCCCAGAAGGCTTATGGTCTTCCAACTCCTTCTTTGCCCATATGTTGCAAAGTCTGCACCCGAATGTAGTTTAGTACTAAAGAAATTAGAATTTGGGAAAGCAAATCTTTGATAAAGATGAAAGCAAAATTAAAGTGCAGTCCTTAATAGGAACTAATGTTAAGTTCCATTTTCTTGTCTGTGTTATTGAAAATCGCAGAATGTATCAATAGAATTCATAAAAGTGGCTGTTTCTGTGGTCATCTGGAATAGTTGTTTTGATCTAATGACACAAACTGTGGCACTTTCCTGTGTACAGGGTATGATAATTTCATTTAGATTTTAAGGTAAAAATTTAATCCTGTCACAAGGAGAACTAAGGAGAATCTCCATCCTTTACTGGATGCGGAGGGAAACTTAGTTACAAGGGATGAGGACAAGGCTGAGGTGTTTAATGCCTTCTTTAGCAGCAAGACCAGTTGTTCTCTAGATACCCAGTACCCTGAGCTGGTGGAAGGGGATGGGGAGCAGGATGTGGCCCTCACAATCCACGAGGAAATGGTTGGCGACCTGCTACAGCACTTAGATGTACGCAAGTCAGTGTGGATGGGGCCGGATGGGATCCACCCGAGTGTACTGCGAGAACTGGTGGAAGAGCTGGCCAAGCCGCTTTCCATCATTTATCAGCAGTCCTGGCTATCAGGGGAGGTCCCAGTCGACTGGTGGCTAGCAAACATGACGCCCATCTACAAGAAAGACCCGAAGGTTGACCTGGGAAACTATAGGCCTGTTAGTTTGACCTCAGTGCCAGAGAAGCTCATGGAGCAGATTATCTCATGTGGCACTTACAGGGCGACCAGGCGATCAGGCCCAGTCAGCATGGGTTTATGAAAGGCAGGTCCTGCTTGACAAACCTGATCTCCTTCTATGACCAAGTGACACGCTTAGTGGATGAGGGAAAGGCTGTGGATGTGGTCTACCTTGATTTCAGTAAGGCTTTTGACACCGTTTCCCACAATATTCTCCTCAAGAAACTGGCTGCTCTTGGCTTGGACTGGCATACGCTTCGTTGGGTTAGAAACTGGCTGGGTAGCTGGGCCCAAAGAGTTGTGGTGAATGGAGTCAAATCCAGTTGGAGGCCGGTCTCTAGTGGAGTCCCCTAGGGCTCAGTACTAGGGCCAGTTCTCTTTAATATCTTTATCGATGATCTGGATGAGGGGATCGAGTGCACCCTCAGTAAGTTTGCAGACGACACCAAGTTAGGTGCGTGTGTCGAGCTGCTCGAGGGTAGGAAGGCTCTGCAGGAGGATCTGGATAGGCTGGACCAATGGGCTGAGGCCAACTGTATGAAGTTCAACAAGGCCAAGTGCCAGGTCCTTCACCTGGGGTACAACAACCCCAAGCAGAGCTACAGGCCGGGAGATGAGTGGTTGGAAAGCTGCCTGGCAGAGAAGGACCTGGGAGTATTGGTTGATAGTCGGCTGAGTATGAGCCAGCAGTGTGCTCAGGTGGCCAAGAAGGCCAACAGCATCCTGGCTTGTATAAGAAGCAGTGTGGCCAGCAGGTCTAGGGAAGTGATTGTCCCCTTGTACTCGGCTCTGGTGAGGCCGCACCTCGACTACTGTGTTCAGTTTTGGGCCCCTCACTAGAAGAAGGACATTGGTGCTCGAGAGTCCAGAGAAGGGCAACAAAGCTGGTGAAGGGTCTGGAGAACAAGTCTTATGAGGAGCGGCTGAGGGAGCTGAGATTGTTCAGCCTGGAGAAGAGGAGGCTCAGGGGCGACTTTATTGCACTCTACAGGTACATTAAAGGAGGCTGTAGAGAGGTGGGGGTTGGTCTATTCTCCCACGTGCCTGGTGACAGGACGAGGGGGAATGGGCTAAAGTTGTGCCAGGGGAGGTTTAGGTTGGATATTAGGAAAACTTTCTTTCCGAAAGAGTTGTTAAGCATTGGAATAGGCTGCCCAGGGAAGTGGTTGAGTCACCATCCCTGGAGGTCTTTAAGAGACATTTAGATGTAGAGCTTAGTGATATGGTTTAGTGGAGGACTTGTTAGTGTTAGGTCAGAGGTTGGACTAGGTGATCTTGGAGGTCTCTTCCAACCTAGATGATTCTGTGATTCTGTGAAACCAGCCCAGTTTATCTCAGCAAAGTATGTTTTTTGGTGAAGATATTTTACTGAAGTTCAATGGTTTATAACCGTACCATAACTTGAAAGATGTTCCCTGTCTATGCTGTAATTAAAAGGTTTTATTATTATCACTGTCTAGAGCAAAATGTCTCTTTTGGATAAAGATTTATGTAATTACTGATAGGATAAGAGAACAGTTCTTTGTGTTTGTTTTCTCCATTTCTTTCTCACACCAAAATTGAAGAATTTGAACTTTGGGACTGTGTATCCTTCCTATTTTTTTTTGTTATATATGTCCTCCTTGATTACATTTCCCTGTATAAGGCAATAGTCATCAAGCAAATGTCTAAAATTTCAGTGTTCACAAATATTTTCATCTCTTATACATCATGACACTGTCTCCAAGAACTGGTAAACCTTTCATAAAATACTTTTGACTGGTGCCTCAAAATTCTGCAAAATAAATAAATAAAAGTCATGCAGAAGAAATAAGAAATGTGTTAAGGCTCTTGTTGCTTCAGGAAAAAAAAAAATAAAGTTACATTATTATCAGACTACTGCAGTCATTGGCTAGTGAAGCTGAATAATGCCAGCAGTCTACATATAACATATCAGATTTTAGACCTAATTTTAAGGCTAGCGAGAGACATTGATGTATAGTAGGGAATAAAATCTTGAGTGAAAGGGAGTAATATACAGCTCAGAGAAGGTTTAGAAAGATCAAAGGAGCCATTACTGGGCCAGCATTCAAACAGCAGGAAGGGAAATATGGTGTTTGTAATTCTCCCAGATATTGTGGACAAAGCCAGTGAAAGGATTTACAATGCAAGGCAAAAATCTTAAAACCAATAGGATGCTTTACTGGTATTCACAGTAGTGCCTCTAAAGTATGAGGTGAAGAGGTTAATTAATCCATTTAAGAGTCCGTATTTTGAATTCATTTGACCGTTTTCTGCAGTAACTGGGAAGACCAGTTTACAAATCTCTGGGAGATAACAGGTGCAAGTATCAACAGCTTCGAACTGGTACATGGAAGTTTGGTTTTATTTTGGAAGTTTGTGTTTAATGACCATCAGAAAACTCTGGTGATGTTATTTAAATGCTTTGAAATGGCAGGATAGATTATCAACCTATTCTAACACTTCAGAATTACACTGATTTGAAATACAATAAAAATATTTAAAAATAAAAATTTAAAAATAAAAAAATAAGATTAAGAAAACCTTTTGATGTTCATTTCAAACAGTTCAGCCATCTCTTAAAGTATTTTTTTACAATTTATAAATCTACCATAGCACAATTAATACGTATTTGTATAGCACACCAATGTTACATATATTTATTTGTAATTTTCAGTAAAAAAAAAAAAAATTAATCTGAAATTAAATTAATTACATTTAAAAAAAACTGAAATTTTCAATAAAATAAAAATAAACAAATTTCATATTCAAATAACTGCCAAGAAACATTCACATTAGTCACAGTCACTCAAGGGAGCAATAACCATTGTTTAACAATAATGTCATTTAATTACTGGTTTCATTCTGTCTGAAAAAAATCAAGGACGAAATTTGTCACTTGTTCATGTGATTAAAAATAGTCTAAGCATAGTTTTACTACACTGGAGAGACTGATTAACTCTTATGAGTAAACATCTTCCTGGGCAGCCTACTCCCATTTACGTCATTCCTGTTTCTGTAAATCTGTATTGCAGAGAAGGTGAGGCTATAACCTAAGTCTGCTATTGCAGACTTGCAATAGATAATAGACAATGAGATGCAAAATCTGTCTCTAGTTGTCTTTGACTGTATACACACTCCTAGAAAAGAAGGTGATTCAGATAGTTACCTTGCCTTCCTGACAGCATCAAGGGGTAGGGGTGTCCAGCACTGCTGCTCAACACCGACACGAGAATATGATGAAATAAGGAAAGATATCAAAATACCTTGCAAATAGCAATAAAAGTAAATGAATGAAGAAATAAATAAATAAGGAAGTCTTTGTTTTTAAGGGCCAAAAGTCTTAACCTTAACCAACTCACATTTTCAACTATTTATTTGCAGTTCAGAGGGGTGAAGAATGTCATTCACTTTGTGGAAAAGCAAAGTTTTCACTGGAAGTTTCTGCAATATATTTTTGAAAAGTCTCCCATACTCAGATTCACCAAAAAATATGCAACAATAATTGGTTAGGCAAAGAGGAGGTAGGTACACATGTACTAGGAGAAAAGTGCAAGGAGAAAATGTATAATTCTTATTAATATGTCAAATTCTGGCCATGTCAGTTCGTAAATTTATTCAGCCAACAGGTGTTCTTAATCATTGTGGTGGTTTTACTCAGTGAGTCAGCTGAGATCCACCATTTTCTCATTCCCCCTCCTCAAAAGGAAAGGGAGAGAAAAGGGCTCGAGGGCTGGGATAAGGACATGGAGGTCGCTCAACAAGTATCATCATGGGCAAAACAGACTCAGCATAGGGAGATTAATAAAATTGATTACATATTACTAACAAGCTAGAGCAGTGAGAAACAAACAAGCAATAAAACTAAAAAACACCTTCCCCCTATCCACCCTCTTCAACCTCTTCCCCTGAGTGATGCAGGGGAACGGGGAATGGGGGCTGTGGTCAGTCCCTAATAATTCATCTCTGACACCCCTTCACGGTCACTCTCTGCCACTGCTCCACGTGGGGTCCCTCCCATGGGATGCCGTCCTTCCTGAACTGATCCTGCAGGGGCTTCCCACAGGCAGCAGCTCTTCAGGAACTGCTCCCACATGGCTCCATCCGCCAGGAGCAAACTGCTGCAGCACGAGTGCCCCACGAGCGGCAGCTCCCCCCAGACCCCCTGCTCCTGCGTGGGCTCCTCTCCACGGGCTGCAGCTCCGGCCCGGGACCTGCTCCTGCGGTGGCTCTCCATGGGCCACAGCCTCCTCCAGGCCACATCCACCTGCTGCACCGGGGGCTCCTCCACGGGCTGCAGCATGGAGATCTGCTCCATGTGGGTCCCATGGGCTGCAGGGGGACAGCCTGCTCCACCAGCGGCCTCTCCACAGGCCGCTGGGGAACTTCTGCTGTGGTGCCTGGAGCACCTCCTGCCCTCCTTCTGCACTGACCTTGGGGTCTGCAGGGATGTTTCTCACTCCTCTCTCTTCCAGCTGCTGTTGCACAGCATTTTATTTTATTTTTTTTCCCCTTTCTTAAATCTGTTCTCACAGAGATGCAACCAACATCACTTATTTGCTCAGCCCTGGTCAGAGGTGGGCCTCTTTGGAGCTGGCTGAAACTGGCCCTTATGTAACATGGGACATTATCTAACTCTTCTCACAGAGGCCACCCCTGCAGCCCCCCACTACCAAAAAATTGCCACGTAAAACCAACACAGTCTTTCTGTTATAAACCCAGCAGTAAACTGAAAGACCTTGCAAAAATCTTAACTTGTTCTTTTCTTTTGCATTTGTGCATATAAAAGCTGATAGCATTTTTCTGTATTAATGCAAGTTTACCTCCCTTACCTTCCTACTTATTCTCTGCTGTCTGAAATATCTAAATAGTGTGAGCTTCTTTAAGATCTCTTTTAATATCTACTTGCCCGTTCCTTCTAAAACCAATTTTCAATGGTATCTCAGGCTGCTCTTTAAGGAAATAATAAAATATGCTTTCCACTTTTCCCGTAAATTACAGATCTTTACTCTTTACTGAGTCAATAAGAACAAAATATGTTATGAATCTGATGTTTCCAACAGAGGAGAAAAAGCTGAAGTTTGTGCGGGGTCTGTGCTAGAATCAGTAGAATACATTTTTTCAAGGAGACAAATTCTCCCTTGCACAAAATCTCAGTAAAATACCTTGGCAAGAATTTCTCTGTAGAGATCATAATAGACTCTTCCTTCCTGAAGTTGCCAAAGGAACTGATTGGAAACTGTCATGGTAGTCTTTGTTAGTTCGTAGCCTGCACAGCTGTTGTTCCATACTATTTTCAGAGGGCTTGATTAATTAATACATTTCACAGAATCACAGAATCACAAGATCACAGAATGGTTAAGGTTGGAAGGAACCTCTGGAGATCATCTGGTCTAACTCCTCTGCCAAACAGGGTCATGTAACTCAGGTTGCACAGGTTCACAACAAGGGAAGTTTTGAATATCTCCAAAGAAGGAGAATCCACAACCTCTCTGAGCAACCTGTTCCACTGCTCTGTCACCCTCACAGTAAAGAAATGTTTCCTCATATTCAGCCAGAACTTCCTGCGTTTCTGTTTGTGACCACTGCCTCTTGTCTTGTTGTTGGGCACCACTGAAAAGAGTCTGGCCCTGTCCTCTTGACACCCTCACTTCAGATATTTGTATACATTGGTCAGATCCCCTCTCAGTCTTCTCTTCTCCAAGCTAACCAGACCCAGCTCTCTCAGCCTCTTAGAATCATAGATTCATAGAAACACAAGGTTGGAAAGGACCTACAAGATCATCTAGTCCAACTGTCCTCCTATCACCAATACTACCCACTAAGCTAATAAATCATATCTCATACCACCTTGTCCAGGCGCTTCTTGAACACCACGAGGGATGGTGACTCCACCACCTCCCTGGGTAGGCCATTCCAGTGCCTGACCTCTCTTTGAGAAAAAAAAAAGTTTTTCCTGATATCTAATCTAAATCTCCCCAGGCACAACTTGCGGCCATTTCCTCAAGTCTTATCATTAGTTATCTGAGAGAAGAGGCCAACCCCCTCCTCATCACAACCTCCCTTCAGGAAATTGTAGGGTGCAATGAGGTCTCCCCTGAGCCTCCTCTTCTCCAGACTAAACAATCCCAGCTCCCTCAGCCGCTCCTCCAACTTGTGTTCCAGACCCCTCACCAGTTTTGTTCCAGACCCTCACTCCTCTACCTGTTTAATTTCAAAAATGACAGAAAAGCAAGTGTTATGCCCTGTCTATATTTTACTTGGTGTTCATTTTCACAAAATGAATATTGCTTTTGTTTTTCATTTATTTTATGCTTTGTTTGCTTGGATTTTTGAGGAAATAATTTTGGAGTCATTGTGCAAGGTAGAGATAACTTTTCTTCCTTACTGATAGCATGTAGCAGAAACTGAAATGGCATTTTGGTTTATGTTGATAGAACAATTCCACGCAGAATTTTCAAAATGTTGTTTTCTGCTTTGGTACCAGTTTGAGAATAGAAGCCATAGTTAAGGATATAACAGAATTCTCTGAAGGAATTTGGAGGTTTTGGAGTATTTCTAACATACCTGCAAACTAACCTGTGGCTCAATATTAATGGTTATATTTACTGTTCTAAAAATGAATTTATTCAATCAAAATTTGTTGAGCAAGAATAATTATTGACTGTAAAAATGGTTTATTTAGATCATTTTTAGCTAAACCAAAGCTGATTTTTTTTTTCTTTTTTTGTCATGAATTCCAGTAATATAGTACTCTCATGGGCATACTATTTGCATTTGGGAGACAGCATTATACACAAGTAAGGACAGTAATGTTGTGGTCCCAGCTTCACAAATAGCAAAGAAATAACTGAATTTGAATCTTTCCCACACTGCCAGACATCGCTGAAGGCTCAAACAAAACTCTAACATTCTGGCTACCATTCTCTTTTCTGTCATACCTACCTATTTGTTTTCCTGCAATTTTTTTTTTCTTTTTCTCTGTTATTGTAGGCTATTTGGCATTTTGCTAACCCTTCCCCTCACTTTCTATTCCACTGATCTAGATGCTCTTCCTAGATTAATTACTTGACTCCAAGCCAGGTTTCCCTCCTCAGTACCACATTCACACGATGAGGATCCAGAAGAACAGGCTTTCCTATTTTCCTTCTCCAGTGTTTATCCTCAGCAGTCAGCTGGTAACCAGCATGTTATTGAGATCCCCCAGTTTCATAACAGGGGATTATTTATTTATTTATTTATTTATTTATTTTTATAGTGCAGGGTGTGTGTGTGGGGGGGGGGGGGGGGTGGACAAGTGTTGTATCCGAGAATCAATAGTTAGGGAGATAGGTACTCCAAGGATGAAGTGAAACTAATATATAATTGCTGCCTCATAAAATATATTGCCCCCAGTCTTTACAAGGAGTCTGAGGGAGATAGGCTGACTGTTCAGCTGCTCCAAACAAGTTCTCCAAAAACTGTTGCAATGCTCTGCTCAGGAACTGTGGACAACACCAAACAGATAAACAAAAGTTCTGTCTCAAAGAGAAGCCAGCATGAACTATGACTTCAAAGGTGGCATTCATCTTACCTACTTGAGCCACCTGAAATTTGGACCCCTAGACTAAGCTCCTATCTGTACTCCTTCATAAGTCAACAGAAAAATGAAGGAACTGGCTCAATCATCTCTCTGTTAAGTGTATATCTAAGGTAATAATTTAATGTATTCATTGGATCATTTTTTTTCCAGATAGCCAGACTATGCCTCTTCTAAAATAGCTTTCAACTTTTTATATTTTAGAGAGAGCATCTCACATTATGAGTGCAAGTTTACATATTCTGGAAGGTGACGTTAAGGATGCAATTCTAAATGATGGTTCTTTTATCACTAATTGACCAAGCCTTCAGAAATGACCTAGAAAGGAAGGAAGGAAGGAAGGAAGGAATATACAAGCTTAACAAAATGTTCCACAAACTTTCTTCCTTATTTCTGTTGGGCTTGTTTTCTCTTCAGTTATTTATACTTGCCAGCACATATTAATACTTCAGTCAGAAAGAACAAAGGGAAACTCATATGCTAGCTACAAGCTGCACTACACACTTATCTTAGAACTGTTTATATGGAATTAATGAGCCAGAGTTTCAAGTGAGATCGATACGGTTCTGTTGATGTATGCAGCTGGACACAGATTATTATTTTATTTTACCCCCTTTTTTATTTTTAGTGTACAAACAGGGATGCACTATAGAATGTACATAAATTAAGAACTCACATCTGGCTCTTCATATGTGAGCATCATTCTGTAAGAGCTGGGATGGTTAGTGCAGGTCTTGAAGCGATATTCATTTTAACCAGCTCAGATACTTTACCACAGAAAAACCTGACAGGTCCTGTCTCACATAAAATTATGCTTGTGAGAGCAAATTAAGAAGCTCAGGGTGGTACAAATGGTACATTTTATCATGGAGACCAGACTGTTAACTACAAGGCTTCTGAATGTATGTTTGCAAAGTGCAAAGTACAGAATTTCAGTACAAGTCCAGAAGTTCTGGGCTTCTTCTGTTCTTCTCAATCCATTCAGTAGATGGAGCAGACTGTAGGAATTAGTTTTTCTCAGCTGTGCCAAATCCTGCCTTGATTGGAAAGAATCTGGAAGAATCGAGAGATGGAAAGCAGAAAGAAGAGAGATTTAAAGAGGGCACAGAGGACAAGGATTATTTTAAAGGTTGTGTCAAAACAAACAAACAAACAAACAAAAACATCTTTCATTCATTATATACACATTCCAAACTTTTGTGCCTAGTAGCATATACCTTTAAACTTGCTACGCATAATACCTTCTCCTTTAGCTGTGGTAATTTTGATCATTTTTCATATTTATTAGTTTCCCTGATAATAAGATTTAAATGCTTAAGCAAATAACAAGGATTTAAAAGTTTCTAGTGCAGTTGAAAAATCCTGTAATAACCTCACACAGACAGTTAAAGCTATAAAACAGACTTTTTGATAAAAAACTTTCTTGAGAATCAATGCTTTTACAGAGTCCTTAAAATCACTTTGCTCCTTTTCCCCAGGAGAATGATAAATGAAAAGTCCCTTTGAATTCTGCTATTTTGTATTCTGTATCACCAATCAGCACATGGAGGCAATCTAAATTAGCTATTCATGAACAGCTATTCCAGAATAACTATTCCTGAACAAATACATGTGAAAACGTTTCTTATTCTAGAATAACAGTACTTTATTTCTACCTGAAATAATTTGCCTGGGAATCTAAATTGGAACAAAATACAGACCTTGCTAAAACAAGGTCTATGTCTCAGACTATTTAAAAATTGCTGTTGATCTTACAACTTAATGGAAAACATCTTTAAACATAAACATGTTAATATTGTTATAGCCAGAGGTGGTATGTTAGCCTAATAGCAAACAGATCCAAAGCAGTGGAAAGGTTCAAAGCTGGAGGCTGCTTATAATATACACAGATTCTACTTAATGTAAATGAGCTCGAACTGTGGTCCAGAAATGGTAGTCAGAATGTGAAAGAAAGAAAAAAAAGATCATTTTTCAGCTTCTAAACCAAGAGATTCAGTTCTACAAACTTTAACAGACCCAGTGAAGCAAATAATCCTCTATTTAAAGAATGTCGAAAACATATTGTTTGTTGTACAGTACTAAATCAGAACATATTGGAAACCTACCACAAGGCACCTTTCTTAGTCTAGATTTTTAAATTGCAGTTTTAAACAACTAAGTTGAACTACGTCCATCATTTTTCATATACACAAACCATATTCATTGCTAGTGGCTAATGGAAGGGCAATACTACTTAAGTCACCCATGTCCCTTCAGTTCAATTATTTTTTTTCTCCAAAGTGTGTGGAACAGTATCAGAATGACAGTATTGATATGAAAATATGTGAAATCTAAGGTTTCTTTTTCTTTTTCTTTTTCTTTTTCTTTTTTTTTTCTTTTTCTTTTTCTTTTTCTTTTTCTTTTTCTTTTTCTTTTTCTTTTTCTTTTTCTTTTTTCTTTTTCTTTTTCTTTTTCTTTTTCTTTTTCTTTTCCTTTTCCTTTTCCTTTTCCTTTTCCTTTTCCTTTTCCTTTTCCTTTTCCTTTTCCTTTCTTTTTCTTTTTTCTTTTTTTCTTTTTCTTTTTTTTTTTCTTTTTCTTTTCTTTTTCTTTCTGAGAGTTGTAACTCTCAGACAGTCCACAGACAGAATGCAGACGGTATGCAGTATGATAGATACTTCTTTGCCCGTAAGAAGGCCACTGCTATTAATTCAGAGCCTATTACGCATGACAGCAGTGCTGTCTGATTAAGCTCTTGGAAACTTTTTGAAAGTACACATAAAATTTTTATGTTCTTCCAACTACTTCTTTTACATGATTTTCTTTTTATTAAGATTAAAAACTCTTTTTGCCCAAAGCCTTTATAAAAACAGATAGGTTTCACTAAGGTTCTTCTTGCCTTTTTTTTTTTATTATTATTGTTTTCCCCACAATGCACACCCTCAGTAAAGTCATTCTGAATTCCTGGGTAAACTTTTTGTGCTTAATCATGATGGAATAATTTTATCTTGTAACAATGGCATTCAAGTTAGTGTAGAAAAAAAAGAGTAATACAGAGAAAGAACAAATCTGCTTCATGAATTGTAGTTAAATAGTTATTTCTGGAGAAAATAAATTCGTTTGAATATCTGATCTTCCATTAAAATAATAATAATAATAATAATAATAATAATAATAATAATAATAAATTTTTGAATGACCACAAAATTACATAAATATTTAAAAAGTAGCTAAGACAAACCTGTCCAAACCAAATTCTTTAACGTGGTTTACGGGCAAAATTAAATAACTTATCTGGATGCATCTCCAGTCCCTACATTATCCTAACAACTCAGAATTACAAAAGCCTTTATAGTCCAGTGCATGACAGACATGATTTTCAAAGATTACAGAGCGCCAGAGGAAAGCCTACTCACTCCTTTTCAGGAAGACTATGCAGGCAAAGACAGAGGAAACCAGAGAGAAGAGTTCCTTTCAGACCCACATCCAAGGATCTGAGGCATATGTTTCTGTGCAATTTCAGCACAATAGGAGAGGGATAACTGGCGTCACCTCTTTGGCTCGTTGGTCTATGACATGCTGTAAACTCTGTGGAAGTTTTTAATTGTTGTTGAGTTGGGGAAAAAAAATCCAGTAATTTTACCTTATTTAAATTATTTCAGAAAGCAATTAACTTATTTTACACTGCTTTTCTTGCCTTTATGAAGAAAACTTAAGGGGTCACAACAGCAAAGAAAAACCCTGACCTTAGCTCCAAGTCCTGCTGTATTTACAATTCCTACCTATTATGCCATTGCTAACATTTAATTTCTAGGGATAATTGGGATAAAACTTAAAAGATATTTTGTTTTAGACCAGGTCCACAAAAATGAATTAATAGCAGTCGTATGGACCAATTGATATATAACTACATCCACAATAACTTTTTTGAAAAGCTACGCTTTTCTTCTGCTGAATCTTTTTGTTTCTTTTCTTCTAAAATTAAACATAACCTCTCCCAAATTATCATACAGAACATCCAATGTAAAGCATTAAAACAATACATTTTTTGTACATTCATGCATTTGTAATGTAGCAATGCATGGCTACAGGATAAGATTTACAAAAATAGTAAAAAAAAAACACATTCCCAATACTTTTCTATTCCCAGTGTATGAAATTTAACATTTACAAAGATAAAAATGATGATAATTTAGGGTTTGATTTGCTGTGTTTTGACAAGGAAATGATAAAAAGTGATCTCAATTTGACCAGGAATTAGCAAATTAAAAATTTCCAGTAATTTATTTACTCACACATTACTCCAAAGATAACTACATAAATGGTGTTGTTTATATTTTAGTCAATAAAAAATAACATATCTTAGCCTGTTTGGGCCACAAAGTACACAGCATAGAGTCCTTGCATAGAGACATAACCCAACCCTATCCAAGTCAGTCTGAGTGAAAGAAGGATGGTGCATATCTGGTCTCCCTGGTTCATTTGCAAGACTATTACTTCAAACTTTTATGAGCTTATGAATTCATGAGTTCAGAGAATTTAGACTGTGATTCATCTTTTACATCTTTTGTCTCATAATACCTGTGCAAGTAGTCCTTCTAACTAATGTTGCAACAAGTACAGACTCATTCTGACTCAAACACCTATGACATTCCCTGACACTAATCTTAAAGCAAAATGCCATAGTTTCTTACTTTCTGTTATTGAAAGGCCATGGTATTAAATAGAAATGAGTATCAGGAAGATATTGTGTAGAAAGAGTCATTTAACTTTGTCCTCAAAGTATGAAAATTTCCAGATAACATTAATCTACAACCTTGCTTAGAAAGAAATGAACAAGTAAAGAAATTTTACTTTGGATTCTTGTGTCAGCAGCTTCCTTAAAATACAACTCATGAGATTACAACACATGTTTATATACAGACACAATCTGCATTTGTGTTCTCAGTCTCTGTGCATAAACAACTGGGTATTCATGAGATCTTCCAAAATTTGTGAAGCTACAGGAAATCAAAAGAAATTTTTTTACAAAAATTGGAATTGAAGTTGATAGGGAATGTGGAGTTGCCAGTGTTGCATAGTACAGTTACGAGCAACCAACGGGGTTTGTTCCAAACTCATTAAAAAACACAGTAACAATATATCTTTGCCTTGATGTGATACCTGGAAGTCTTGATATGACTAAAAAAGGAAGGTAAAACACTTAATTGTAAACCTTTTATGTATTTATATGTAATGTATTAATTAATTGAGAAGGTATAGGTCCATATGTTCTTCATATTTGTAAGCAGTACAGATAGGGTATGGAACAAAAGCAGTTTTCAAGCAAGAGATTTAAAGAATTATTTAGCAACTTTATTCACTGTCTGTAAGAGCAAAGAAGGCATTTGACAGAGTGGATTGTGTTGAAGTTCATGAGCAACATTAGACAGATGAAGTTATTATGTATAAAACATCCTATGTGTAATTGCAGTATTGGAAACTCTTTCAAAATTTTTAATGTGCAAATTGTATATGTACTCCTGCCCCCTCCCCCCCCAACCCCCAGTAATGTCTTTATTAATTTGATATTTGGAAATATGTTTAGATATTAAGTGAAAAAAAAAAAAAAAGAATTGATGAAGGATGTTAAGGCAGAAATAAGAAAAAAAGAAAATGGCTTGACACGATAACAATCTCTTTGTTTTTCTAGGAAAATAACAAAGAACATACTATATATTACAGGAATCATATATTCCAGACACGTGTCCCTGTTAGCTAGATCAGAATTTTGATGACTAAGTATGTAAGGATGATGCTGAGTTTTGTGGGCCACTGAATGACTAGGAAAAGTAATAAAGTATTGCTTTACTGTTATCAGCCATCATGAAGTCTAAGTAATTTACTTAAACTAAGTAAATTTCTGCAACTAATTGTATGAAATACACAGGGAATCTCCTTAATAAACACTCAAAATTATTACAGAAGGCAATATTTACCCCCTTGTACTACTGCTGTGAAACAGCATAATAAATTGTAACAGGTTGCAGTTCAGTAGGTGAGGTAGACTGAAAATCCATTAGATTAATTACTGCTCATAACTATAATTATGTTTACAGTATGCTACATTTCTAGGTGTCTAATGGGCTTCCAAGAATTGCAAGGTATAATTAAAAACTTTGTCTGGTAAGGCAAATCACTAAGCTTAAAAGGAAAAATTCTTCCAACCAAGATGGGCCATAGCAAGCTTCATTTTCCTTAATTTGTCACTGTGTTATCTAAATAAAGAGCTCACCTTCTGGAAATTATAGCATAACAGTGAAGTCACAGTATGGTTTAACAGTGAAAGTATGTGTTTGAGAAAATTTATAATCCTCTACAGCTGACAGTCTTAGGTATAAGATGACGATGCTGTTTTTACTTATATGTGGTGAACATCTGTTTCAGTTAGTTTTAGCTAATTTGGAAATACAATGATATATGTTGTTCTGTTTATATAAAATGAAACAGTCATGAACAGTAGATGGATATGCATGAGAAGACAAATACTGTTCTTTTGATTAGTACTGAAAGTTAATTTAAAATAACATTAAATATAAAACAGGGCTAGAAGAGATTTTAAGTTGTCATCTAGAGAATGAGACTTATTCTGCTTTAACTCTGCTAAAAGTTCAGTGTCTGAATTAGACATTCTAAGCTCTCTCTGTATTTAGCAGAATGGAATAGAAATTTACAATGTATTCTATTCCATGAAAAAATATCAGATAGGTAGTCTATATGTACCCCTATCTCATGGCACCTATTTCTTCTCAGGATGACTTTCTGGTGTGTTTTACATGTCTAATGAAGTTAACTGAAATTCTAAAAATCATATGTTTTTATACTGTTGACAATATTTGTTGAAATAATTCTCATCAGATGTTTTTCTAAACTTTCCTTAAAAATCTCAGTTTCTTCTAACTTGTAATGATGGTGCAATGTTTTAAATAACCTGTTACTTTCAACAAATGCATTTAGCTTTTTAAAATCTTTCTACCAGGAAATACCGTTTCAAGATTGTGATGTATTCAGACCCACTCACACATAAAGACTTCAAAATCTTTCTAGGAAATCATCTGCATAATCTTTCTAGTCTCCCATTTACAGGTGTTTTTTGTTTGTTTGTTTTGTTTTGTTTTGTTTTGTTAATCATAATATCTAACCTAATAGAACCTTAGAGAGTGTCATTCTCTACCTGTTACATATCTGATAGACACGCTCTACTGGATGAACATGGAGTCGAGCTCATTGGATCTGGATAAAGAAGTAGAGGAACTCTGCTTACAGAACCACAGGATATTAACATCTCTACATCCGCTTCAGCATCATGGAGTATGAACTCCAGATGACAGTTTCACTAGAAACACAGGGGAGAAACTGTATTTTTCCGTGAAAAAAAAAATGGGTCTGAAGCGAGAAAGGCTTGACTTCCAATGATGCATACTGTACTGTAAGCCATTGCAAACTACTCTATACTGGTAATGAACAATTCAGTTTACATCTAAATTATGTGATCTGAGAGCACTTCTCGTCTCCATAAAACAAGTTAATTAAACAAAAGGATCCTTAGTATTAGACAAAAGTTGGTCCTCTCTGTCCACTTTCTTTCCCATCCCCAGTCTTATTACACTAGCTCCTACTGGAGAGAAACTAAATGAAAGAACGGGAAAGGAAACATGATTTGCTCCACGTGGTGCATTGGTGGAGAATATTGGAGAAGATGAACTGTAGGACACATTATCTATCATACTGTTCGTGCAGTTATTTGCAGCCTTTTAAGTTTGTTTAATGATCTTTGCATATGAGAATATAAAAGGACATCCACAAAATGATCAAATGCTTCCTTAAAACTGGCTAACAAGATCTTACTGTTGAAAGTCTTGGGGAAAAAAAAGTAAGTAAAATAAAATATGATCATCCAGAAAGCAAGACAGGGAATCCTAGGTCTCACTCTGCCAAGCAAATTATTAATCAATATCCTGTTTTTCAATTACAGTTAAAAGGAATGGGATATAGGACAAGAAGGATGATCAAAGGGCTGGAACACCTCTCATATGAAGGCAGGCTGAAGGATTTGGGGTTGTTCAGCCTGGAGAAGCAAAGGCTCTGGGAAAACTTTATAGCGGCATTCCAGTGCATAAAGGGAGTCTAGAGAAAAGCTGGGGAGGGACTTTATCAGAATGTTTAGTGGTAGGACAAGGAGTAATGGCTTTAAACTAATGAAGGTAGGTTTAGATTAGATATATGGAAGAAATTCTTTGCTCAGAGGGTGGTGAAGCACTGGAACAGCTTGCCCAGACTTGTGGGTGCCCCATCCGTGGAAGTGTTAAAGGCCAGGTTGGATGGGGTGTTGTGGTTTAGCCTGGCTGGCAGCCAAACACCACACAGCCGTTCGCTCACCCTCCCCCCTCCCTCTCCGGGATGGGGGAGAGAAACGGGGAAAGTGAAGTCTGTGAGTTGAGATAAAGACAGTTTATTAAGACAGGGAAAAGAATAACAATAATAACAATAATAATAATAATAATATTAATAGTAATAATGTGTACGAAATAAGTGATGCACAATGCAATTGCTCACCACCCATTGACCGATGCCCAGCCTATCCCCGAGCAGCCGGCCCCCCCCTCCACCCCGGCTAGCCACCCCTATATATTGTTCAGCATGACGTCAGATGGTATGGAATACCCCTTTGGCCAGTTTGGGTCAGCTGTCCTGGGTCTGTCCCCTCCCAGCTCCTGCTGCAACCTTAGCCTGCTCGCTAGCAGGACAGAGCGAGAAGCTGAAAAGTCCTTGGCTTGGTGTAAGCACTGCTCTACAACAATTAAAACATCAGCATGTTATCAGCGCTCTTCTCATCCTAATCCAAAACATAACACCCTACCAGCTACTAGGAGGAAAATTAACTCTGTCCTAACTGAAACCAGGACATGGGGCTTTGAGTAACTTGGTCTAGTGGAAGGTGTCCCTACCCATAGCAGAGGGGTTGGAGTTAGATGATCTTTAAGGTCCTTTCTAACCCAGACCATTCCATGATTCCATGATCTATGATATTCCTGACTGTAATCCGTGTAAACTTTCATTTTAGTCTAAACACAGCTAAATCTTGAATCTCATGTAGAGATATTTGAGGTTTCCTAGTTTCTTGTCTTTTCATTCATGTTTTATGTTCCTGGCTCCTAAGAGAATCTTGCTTAAAATGGACACTGGAGATGATGTATTTGTTTAGGGAAGAAATCATCTAAAATGTAGTCAATTTCCTTTTTCTTTTTCTCCCTTATTGTTCCTTTACCTTCCCTCCTCCCCCCCCTTCCCCCCCCCCCTAAGAATACTGATCAGATGAACAAAAAACAGCCAGTCTAAAGAAAATAAAAAGAAAGAAGAACCAGTGCGGGCAGCATTTTATTTCTAAAATTTTCAATCTTACTTCTCACCAGTCTCCTTACCCCTTAATGTGAGTAGGAGGACACTGGTAGACATTGGCATCATAATCTGGACATTCTCTTGCTTAGAGCTTATGAATGTGTTCATATTCTGAAAATAAATTTATTAATTTAATTTTACTAGATACAAAGCATTAATTAATTAATTAATTATTATTTTTTTATTTTTCCTCATAAATCTCTGTTTGTAGCAGACTACATTGACAAGTAATTGACCTCCTTGTGTCCCTGTCAGGGAAAATGTGAAAACTAATTTAACCAGGTTAAAATATGTAATCATATTGACATATGTGTGTGTCTTATCATCTGATTGCACATGTATGTCAGATGCATTTAGGATGAGTATCAAAAAAGTAGAAGATACAGAAGAATATCATCCTTTTTATAGAAATTATTTGTTAGGGTTAGACTCAAGACATGAATGCTACAGACAATTATCAGGTTAGACTTCTACACATAATACTTCTGTACCCTCCCTCAGCTCATCAAAATACACTGAGTTCATCAGTGATTATTAAAAGAAACTTTCCAATCATGCTCAATTCTACTAAGGGTCAATAGAACTTGAAGATCCTTTCCTATGATGTTTTCATAAGAGATAATAAAGTATTAGACACTTCTCGTGACTGGTCATCATAATTATATTTAAAGCATACTCCTCTACAGGCAAAATTAATGTTTACTAATACCGAATTGCTATATCAGATTGTAAGGTCTTTTGTTATAGAGAATACCTTCTCTTCAAAGAACATTTTACTAGACGTCCTAGCATGTTATATCCTATTTATAGGATGTTATATCCTATTTATAGGATAACCTATATCCTATTTATAGGATATCCAGGCCTATATAGGCCTGGCTAAGAGCAAAGTCAGGACCCTGAAATTCAGAAGAGCAAAGTTCCATCGGTTCAAACAATTAGTGGATGAGAGCCCATGGGACACGGTCCTTAGGGACAGAGGATCTGATCAGAGCTAGCAACTCTTTAAGGATATTTTCCTTGGAGCACAAGAGCTCTCTATTCCCATATATAATAAATCAAGCAAGGAAGGTAGGAAACCAGCATAGTTGAATAAGGATCTGCTGGTTAAACTTAGGCAAAAGAAGGAAATGCAAAGACAGAGCCACGTGCCCTGGGAAGAGTACAGAAATGCTGTCTGGATGTGCAGGTATGGGATCAGGAAAACCAAGACATTGAAAGAACTAAACTTGGTGAGGGATGCAAAGAATAACAAGGAGGAGTTCTCCAGGTACATTGGCCACAAAGCAAAGACTAGTGAGAGTATATTTTCTTGGACAAATGAAGACAGAGAACGGTCAATGACAGATGAGAAGGCAGAGGTACTTAACAACTTCTTTGCCTCGGTCTTCACTAGTGGTCTGGCTTCCCACATCTCTTGAGTTGATACCAAAGAAGGAAGAGATGCCATTCAAAGGGACCTGGACATGCTGGAGGACTGTGCCCATGTGAACTGCATGAGGTTCAACAAGGCCAAACACAATGTGCTGCACCTGGGTCAGGGCAATCCCACACAGGAGCACAGACTGGGACAAGAACTCTTTGAGAGCAGCCCTACAGAGAAGGACTTGGGGGTTCTGGTGGATGAAAAGCTTGATACAAGTCAGCAGTGTGTGCTTGTAGCCCAGAAGACCAACCGCATCCTGGGCTGCATCAACAGAGGTGTATCCAGCAGATCAAGACAGGTGATTGTCCCCCTCTGCTTTGCCCTTGTGAGGCCCCACCTGGAGTGCTGCATCCAGATCTGGGGCCCCCAGCACGAGAAAGATGTCGACTTGTTAGAGCAGGTACAGAGGATGGCTGAAAAGATGATCTGAGGGCTGGGGTACCTCTCCTATGAAGAAAGGCTGAGACAGCTGGAGATGTTCAACCTGGAGAAGAGAAGACTCCAGAGATACCTCAGCCTTTCAATACTTAAAGGGTCTTATAAACAGTATGGAGAAAGACTCTTTACTTGGGTAGATAAGGATAGGACAAGGGGGAATGGTTTTAAACTAAAAGAGGATAGATTTAGACTAGGAGGAAATTCTTCACTGTAAGGGTAGTGAGGCACTGGAACATGTTGCCCCAGAGAAGTTGTGGATGCCCCATCCCTGGAGGTGTTCAAGGCCAGGTTGGATGGGGCCTTGGCCAACCTGATCTAGTGGGTGGCATCCCTGCCTATTGCAGGGGGTTGGAGTTAGATGATCCTTAAGATCCCTTCCAATCCAAGTCATTCTATGATTCTATTTAGATATTGGTATTCTAATTTGTAGCACTTAGCTTTCAAGACAGGCATTTGAGGAAGAGTAGGATTAATTTCCATTTAATCATGGACCATTGAATAAAGGGATGTTGGTGTGAACTGAGAAAAGGTCTTAAAATGATAAATTGAACAATGTGTGAAAAATATGAATTCTAGACCTAACAAATATATCATAGAATATTCTTAATTTAAAAATTGCTTCAAGTAGGTCTCTTCTAAATTTGATAGACAAATGTAGAATTTGATTGATAAAAAAAACACTTTTTCCAGATACTGGCCAGGGTTCAGATTGGTTAGGATTACTTGGATCATATGACCACAAAGCAATTTTCCCAAAATAAAGGAGGCTGCTAGAATATATACCTTATGACCACACAGTAAGTGCTATGACCAGCTGTTTTCAGGATCTTTATAGATATGCTGACCACTGCTTACATAAAGCCAGTATAAAAATTTTGTTTTTAAAAAGTGGGAGAAAGAGACTGGAAGTGAACATGAATGTAATGATTAAGACTTTCAAATACAGGCAAACAAGGTTAGTCAATTTAGATATGCAGTTTTCCCCTTTAACTCAAAAACTATCATCTTAAATAATGTATGTAGAGTTATGGCCTTGTTGATAAGAGAGTATCATACAAAACATTTAAGCTTTGTTATTGTTCTAACCATACATATTTGCAAGAGACTTCACCGTGTTCCCCATCAAATGGCATCAGATTTTCCTTCAGACTATTTAAAAAGGCTGGCTTGGTATTCTTTGTTTTGTATTGTTTTATCATCTTGAAGCATAAAACAAAAGATTGTGATTTTCTAATTATAAAACTAATTAACTTTCACAAAGTAAAGGACCTGGACTTCAGTTTCTGAGCTATTTCTGTAGGTGTTGAGCGCAAAAAGATTTACTATCTAATCTCAACCCCAAATTGGCTATTTAGAGAACAGGGACTTCCCCTTACCAGACTAATTATAAAAGTTTTACAGAATTTGAAAATAACTATATTTGTTTACTATAGATTTTTTTTTTTTCATTATTTTCAATAATGAAAATAATTAAAATGTGTCTTGTTTGTACATACAAGAGTTACTATTACAATCATGGATTTGACTATTTCATCCTCAAAATTATAATAGTAAAGCTGTAGGGAATGTTGTGTTTTGTTTCTTTTTTGTACTTTTTTTTTTTTCTGACAATTTTCTTGTATTTTCTATCTCCTTTGTTTTTTTTTTAAAGTTGAAAAAGATTTGTCTGTTCTTTAAAAAAAATACAAAGCCCTATTAATATCACAGCTGATCAATAACTATAATGCAGAAAACTCCTTTATTGAGTGGCTTGATTTTCCTTTTCATACTTTCCCTGTCCTTGCTCCTTCAGTGATTATTCAATTTATAACTTTCCTTTAGCACTTTTTTTTTTAATTATATAATTGAGTCTCTGAATTATGTTGGATTAACAAAAGCCTTTGAGACAAAAGTCTTCTTTTTCTTCTCTTTCTCTTTCTCTTTCTCTTTCTCTTCTCTTTCTCTTTCTCTTTCTTTCTCTTCTCTTTCTCTTTCTCTTCTTCTTCTTCTTCTTCTTTTTCTTTTTCTTTCTTTTTCTTTTTCTTCTTCTCTTTTTCTCTTTTTCTTTTTCCTTTTTTTTTTTCTTTTTCTTTTTCTTTTTCTCTTTTTCTTTTTCCTTTTTTTCTTTTTCTTTTTCTTTTTCTTTTTCTTTTTCTTTTTTTTTCTTTTATTTTTTTTTTAGAAGAGCAGTATATCCTCAATGTACAGTTTTTATGGGA
Source organism: Cygnus atratus (assembly GCF_013377495.2). Taxonomy (NCBI): domain Eukaryota; kingdom Metazoa; phylum Chordata; class Aves; order Anseriformes; family Anatidae; genus Cygnus; species Cygnus atratus. The sequence goes on along the minus strand of NC_066362.1, from coordinate 174,781,346 downwards.
TTACTAGACTCTTTTCCCTTTATTTCCTCATTTTATTCTCTGAAAATCATGTTAAGGAGTCTTGAGAGACTACCTGTTCACCCAATGTAAAGAATATTTCTTAACACTTGACACCACCTGTTCTAAATGAGTCACACTGTGATATACACATAGAAACCTAGGCACCTTTAAGTAGAGCTCCAAAAGAAGAAATGGGGGGGATGGGGGGGGGGGGGGGGGGGGGGGGGAGAGGGCGAGGGCGAGGGCGAGGCTTGAGGGGAGAAACAGAGAAGAAACCTGAAAACATTTGTTGATAGTAATTTGGTGAGATAATTGCTGTTAATTGAAATAAATCTGTCCAAGGAGAAATGCACAGAATTTATAAAAGTAGATTTTTAGTAGATGGAACATTGGATTGATAAAAGAATGAAATCTAAAGGAAGCAACCCAAATATATGGTGCTATGCAGACAGTAAGTTTTGATCTCCTTTTTAGCATTTCTAAACAATGTAAAAATAGATGGAATGAGCTGTCTTGCATACTGTAACTGTGCAGAATACCAAATATGAAAACATTTTTAAAAATAAAAACATGGAATAAATTGGAATAGATTTGTCAGAAAAGGATGAGAAGCTGACTAGTGATAACTGGTACAAAGAGTAGATTGTATACAACATATCTTTTATGACCTACATTTTTTCCTGTTCTAAATGTCTTTTATATGAAACTCACACTATTAACTTTTTATAAAGCCTGGTCAAACATACAGTTAAAAACTTAAATCTATTTTTAATATGTTTTCAGTAAAATAAGGGGGAAAAAAGCCTTAAGGCTTAATAATTTATATATATACAGTAATGATTTTTTTTTCACACTACTTCTCAAAAAATGTTTAGATTTGCTGAAAAGTCAAACTCTTGATTTATTAAGTAATCTGAAAAAGTTGTGCTGTGGTCATGATGTTTGAGTTTGATTAGCAAAGAGAAGATAATTCCGTATGACATCCTGTTGACAAAGATTTAATATTATTAGCTAGAGAAGGTGGTCAAATAAATTACAATTCCTATTTACTTCTGTGTAGCTGAAAACTGTCATTTTTAAACTAGATTTTATTTTGTTATTATTATTTTTTTTAATAAGTTAATAGAAAATCTTTATTTGGTTTCTCAGGAAAACTATTTCTATTCCTTTGTCTTTTGGCCATTTCAGAAAATGACTCAAGCTGTCTCTTCAAGATCATTTACCACTTCAGTTTTAGAAATATATGTCACTAAGTCCCTCTGTATAGATTTACCCAAAGTTTAAACTATAGACAGGCAAAAATGAATTGCTTTAGACCAGTTAGATGATTTAAGTGAAACAGCAAAAGGTAAAATAAAACTAGTTAAAAAGTAATAAATGTTTAAAAAGAAGCATTCAGGTTTAACACTAATGAAAATATGGCTTCATAAGCAGAAGCATGGGGAACTCAGAAATTAATGCAGTGAAGAACATTTATTCCAGGACTCCGTGTAAGACAAGCACATATAATATAGTAAAACAAGGAATTGAACTGGAAAAACAAAAGAACAAGCAAAAATGATATGGAAAATGTTTATGTATATGGAAGAAGAAAAGATTAGTAGTGCAGAGCATAATTTTGTATCAAAAATTTTTATTTGAGAAGTGGCACATCCTTGCTCTTTCACAGGATTTGAGCCGGTCTCTAAGACCTGTTATTTGGGTGACCTAAACATCATTTTATGTCATCTGAAAAATCTTGTTCCCTATTTCAATTTGATTTAGAAAATAGAAGGCAAAAGTACATAGTAGGGGCAACACATTGTTAGAGGAGAAAACATCTAACCAAAGACTAAAATGTATTATTTTCAATAGTGGTGGGTCACAAGTGTGATCCTGAGATACACTCATCTTTTACATCCAGTTACACCTTCCACAGATATTCTTTGTTTAAGTATTGCAAAAATAAGCAAGTAAGTAAATAAATAAATAAACAAGGGGTAAGGGGACCATTACATGCTGCTATGTCACCCCACATAGCAACAGCTACTGTGAAGAGATGAAACTTAGTCTCACACATGTGCCAGCCTGTTCAGAGCAATCAGATGGCAGAAAAGAGATGTAATTTGGAATGGCTTAGAATATTTTGGAACTTATGTTTTCAATCACCTGACTGCTGACTGCTTTCAAGGTATTGCAGAGGCTGAGGTGGGGGCCTACATTCACCTTAGCTTAGATTTCAGGATGGAGTATTCTAGTGCCATGGAACCTCTGAGCTTCTAATATCAAAAAATGAGAAATTAAAACTTTTTTTTTTTTTTTTTTTTTTGGTGGTGGTGGTGGTGGTGGTGGCTTTTTTCACTTGAAAACAGCAAGAAAGTCATAAAAGAATAAAGATAAAACAATAGAAAAAAAAGAGTGCAAAAATAAATTCGTATGTTAAGGTCAAATGTCCATTCTAAATTTTATTTTATTTTTTTTTTAATTTTTTATGTGGAGAAACACCAAGGGTGTCTATATACAAGCCTACACTTCTATGCTCCCTTTAAACAAGACATTTTCTAGTTATCCCTTGTTCTATTGCATTATTTCCACTGTGAACAGTTTCAACAGTATTCTTCTACTAAAATATCATACTATATTAACAAAAGAGAAAATGTTTCTTTCATGCACTTCAAGGTATCACTTAAAAAAAAAAAAAAAAAGTCATAGTCTCCAATCCATTCCATGGAAAGAAAGTAATGGGATTAGATCACTATCAGAGTTTCTTTCACTGAGTTAAATGAGCAGACTCTTACTGAAAAGGACTATGCTCTTCAATACAGCAGAGTAAGGAAACACTTTTCTTGGTTTTATAGTTAGATATCCTCATTGTGGTTATTGTGTTTAGTCATTATCAAAACCTTTCCTTCACCTAGACTCAAAAATCCTAGTATTAACAGCTCCTTAAGACTATAAAAAGAACAAGAATTCTGAACGAATGTTCTGTCTGGGATTTTAAATTATTGTCTTCATTTTTAAGTGACAGGCTCTAATTTTGATCCACATTTCATACCACTTGTTCCACCGTATCTGAACATGTTTTTTTATGTCTTTATTTTACAGTTCAGAAACTTTATAGACATGCAGTGCATGTGATTTAGATGACCACTGCTGTACAGTGACAATACATAATTAACCAAAATGTGTTAAATTTAGTAAGATTATTTCAAACATATGGAAGGATTTATTAATTAATTTCTAGAAGGATAATCTATCTTTAATCTGATTAGAACAGAACATTTAAATAAATCAATTACATTAGCTTGTCAGGTCTACTGTCTGTGATTTAGTTTTAGCTCATGGTTTTATCACACATATAGAACCATTCAAAATGTAATATTGCAGGAATTTTTATTGAAAAAGAAGATTCATCAATATAGAAAACAGCTACCATTGACAAGATGATCCCAAGTTTAAATTTTCACTTGACACACCATTTATCTTACTAATTTTACATACGTTAATATATATAAGAAGAAGTCATAGCATAAATTTAATATTAATTTCTTATTAAATTGATAACTTTAATCACAAACTAAAATACATTCTTTACTATTTTTTTGTAGATTATTTAAAAAGTATTTTCCATTTCTATATAAACTTTCTCTTAATGCTTATGCAAATATCTTATATATATATATATATGTTGTCAACCTTTTAAGAAGGATTTAGATTTGACAATATGAAAAATAAGTATTTTAATCTTTATACAACTTCTTCCTCATCTATCTACACGGACTTTGCGTTTTGTACAAATTGCACTTCCTGCACTGTCAAGGCTCTTCTTGCATCCTAGTTTCTGAAAAGTTATATAGATTGAAGTAAGTTTTACTACATAAAAATATAACTAGCAAACAGAATGTCTGTGGTTCAGCTTCTACTGGTTTACAGTTTTCTGTCTTAGGCACCAGGAAATCTCAGATATCATGTTACCAAGAAAATAATGGCAAATTATCAGAAAACAGGGAAAAGCAGCAAAAGTGATATTGGAAGCTGGAGGGAATAACTTCAGAGTAATGATGAATGGAGCTAAAAATAAAAGAGTTTAACTAAACAATAACTAAGGGGAATGAGAGAATGACAGTGAGACAGAGCAGGAGAGAAAAGAAATTATTGTATATGGAAAACAGGCTATCCTAGAAATAATGATCTGAGATTAACAAATGGAAAGTTTAGACTGAATTTTGGTAGATATCCTGACAGGGAGATTTATTAGGATATGGAATACTCTCCTAAGGGTAGAAGTAGAAGATTCATCATCTGGTGTTTTCTACACTGCAGAGGACAAAGCACAGGAAAAAAAAAAATGTAGTTGGAGAAAATCCTGCTTTGACAAAGAGATGAAATGAATAATCTAATAGCCCCTTTCCATCTCCAACTTGTTGCTATGAAACTGCCAGAAAAGACTAAATTTAATCTTCTAATGTCTTTTAGTCTTTTATACATAAACTATTTTAAACTTTCCTCTGCATTTTCTGCTTCTTCTCTTTCCTTTAACACAGATTTAGAAGAGGTATTTAAAATGTTTTCATACTATTTCCTCTTCTTCAACTGCTGATTTTAGTTCTCATTTGAACAAAACGTTAAAATGAATGGTGGTTATCTGGGTATTAGAACTGAGCAGGATTTTTTTTCATTTAAAAGCTCTCTTGGAATTTTCACAATTTTCACAAAGCTTTTGTAAAATTTTAGACTGTAGTTTGAATTCAGAAAAATAAATAAATAAATAAGCAAACAAATAAATAAGTCTGTAATTACTAGTCATTTTTTAACATTTTATTTTGAAAATATGTTCAAAAATGGCTCAGGCAAGTATTTAAAAGAATCAGAGTGGAAGGTAATATAAGTGTCACTGAAATCTTTCAGGCAGTAGATTTAACTGTCTTCTTATTGTTCTTGATTTTGTTTTCATTTCTATATTCTGTTTCCTTTTAACAAAGGAGAATGGCGATGGATGCTATATTTTCAATGGATCATACAAATGTGTTGCAGTAAAGTTACCAAGCTGGTGTACCACCTTTTCTTTGATATAATATTCAGAGAGCCTCAAGTGTCATAACTTTTTTTTCCATATCAAAATGGAAAAGTGAAAGGAGAGGAAAAAGTGATTGTTGTACTGTGCCAGATACACAAATAGAATAAACAATGCAATTCATGAAAAAACCACGTGCCCCCAAAACTGCTGTGTTCTTTCATTTACTGCTTTTAATTACTTAAAATAAATAAATAAATAAATAATAATAATCTGGTTAGTGTTGGAGGCCAGAGATGCAGGTGGGTTTCGAAGGTTTTGCCGCTGCTGACTTATGAAGACCGATATAAACAAAAGTCATAATTTGAGTAATGATTAATTATTGCTAAATAAATGATAATCTGATACATTGACAGTATTCTTTCATTTACAGAAAATTTTAAAGACTAACTTTAGTTCAAATATGTAATTTTTTACCTTTGTCTTCCTTTAAACAGCAGCAATAAGAATAGTTGAAAGTTGTTTTTCCATTATCTTAAAGTAGATTTGCCATTAATCAATTTACTATAAACCATTGTTTAATAGCTAAGAGAGTCAAATAAAATCTGAGTTCACTTAGGAGTTGTATCTTGACTCTTTCATCATACTTTGAATAGCTAACAACTTGCTCAAAATATTGTGTCTAACATGCTATGCAAATCAATTATCTCTGGCAAGAGTTACTTCTTTTTGCATAACAAAATAAAAAAGAAAAAGAAAAAAATGGATCTGATGAGATATTTTTATAACTTACTTTGTTGTTGTAATAACAAATTTCTAAAACTCAAGTTTAGCTCAAAAAAAAAAAAGAGAACTTAGATGATATTAAATCACATATCTTATAATACACTACAGGCATGATTACTAACTACAGCTAAATTGTCTTCTCCCCTAAAATAAAATAACTATCATATTGACACTTTGCAACAAAATGGTTCATGTGTGGCTATTCCCTAGTCAATTCCTAAGCAGTATTTGGAGAGCATTAGCTGTCATGAAACAAAACTTATAAAGTTGCCAAAAAATTTTGACTACTGTCCAATATGCAGATATTCAAGGTGTTCTACATTTCCAGGTATCCACCTTGAGATACCTTGGCTGGTAGACGGATTTTGAAAATGCTAAGCAGTGAAGCACTCACCTCCTTAGGAATATCCCGAGGATATTTCAGATTGGTCTACCTATTCTCTTAATGTTGTTTTATTTTTAATCTGATAGGATTTAACACATATCTATGTTTTCTCCTCCAGAAAATCTTTTGGTTTCTCTTCTCTCAAATAAATAAATAAATAAATAATAATAATAATAATAATAATAATAAGCAGAGAGAAAAGGAGGTTTTAAAAGAAGAAAAACATCAGAGAAAAAATCTCAAAGGAACATCTGGTGTAATAGTACTTGACACTCAATTACTCAGGAATTCTGAGATCCACTATTGCATTGCTATCTACACACATGCATAAGTAGCTACCCTGATTAATGTTAGCACATGAATATGAAAAGAAATAGTAATGATTTGTAACTTGTTATAAAGGCCTGCCATAGAAACTTGCTAAAAATATATGAAAATTGCCAGTTCTTTAAGTGAGAATAGCACTTTAAAATGATAGCCTAATCATTATTAATTCTTTTAATATTTTCTGTACTATCATTAATCCAAAAGAGTTCTTTTGGGATTAGTGAAGATATCATACAAATTTCTGACATTAATTCAACATTAATTACCTGGACAACTTCTGATAAATAAACTTAAGGATTCAGTATTGTGTTTCATGTTTCAGTGCACATCCTGATTACAAAAAAAAATAATAAAATAAAATAAAAAAAAATCTTGTTTCTTTTGGAAGCAATAAGAACGTTAGTAGGAAGCTATATACATCCTAGGATGAGTACTAGGATGTTACTCTAGGCTACAGAAAGTCTAAGTCATGTCCTCTTTATTGATAAAATGTTCAGAATTGTGAGAGCCATCGCCAAGTGTGCCATTGGTAACTATATCTATTGTCTAAATACTCAATTCCTGCTTTAATTAGGCACAAACACAGTACAGAGTACAGGGAGGTTGTAAAAGTTCTGGCAGCTTTTCTTGAATAATGATGGATATTAAGATTGCTTCAAGAGGACAAACTTGACTTCCCAGTGGTGGTTATCTTGCTATAACATATGTGTGACTGACCTGAAGTTCTTTTTGAAGAAAATAGGCATAGACGTCAGAATCATCACTCCTGGGATGCTGGGAGAAGTCTTGTATCGGCTTTCTACTTTGGGGTGGCTTTCACCCAGAAAGACTTTATCAAACATGCAAATTTCTGATGTTTTTTCATAGAAAAGGCTGGACATTGTAAGAGATGGATCATAGAATCATAGAATCATGAAAGTTGGAAAAGACCTTCCAGATCATCTGGTCCAAACACCACCCTACTACCGGTGTCACTCACTAAACCATCTTTACTTTCAGGTACTCACCTCATTCACAAGAGGATTCACACTCATAATTCACAAGTGTGAATTACATGGAAAAGCCATTATTACATGGAATAATTACATGGAAAGAAAGACAAAGAAAGATTGCTCAGAATTTGCTGTTGGTTTGGAAATATGCCTTGAAATTCATATGATTGTGTAATGGCACTAATAATAATAAAATTCTGTTTAAAAATTAATAAATATTAATTTGTTATAGAACTTTTTTTGGAAGTGTTATGAAGATGAACAAGAAAATCACAAGTACTATTGCTTTCAGCACCTTTTATTTCTATCAAAGAGCAAGAGGTTTTCCTGAATCCATTGTTAAAGTTTATAGTGAATTAGCAGTAAGGAAAAAGAAATAAAATCATACTGCAAGGGATAGAATGTTTATGACATTATTAAAAACTAGGATTGATAAACCCTGTGTTGTATCACAAGCTTCCTAATAGTAAACAGGGAAAATAATAACTTTTTTCAATTAAAACAAACAAACAAACAAACACAAACGATAGATGGTGTAAGAGAGTGACAAAAATACTTAAAGCTAGGGAAAAAAAAGAAAAAAAAGAAAAAAAAAACCCACCAAACAACACTATATGGAATAAAGTAGAATTATGAAGAAATACCATTGCTACTACACATGAATAGTGCACACCAGTGGCACCAGTGGGAAGGATTAGGCATCTGCAAGCATTTTGTTTGGGGATAAAATATTACTAAAATCTTCATTAAGTTATATGCCTAGTGATACCAAATTTATAAGATACAAGAGTTTTTGAAGTAAAACCCTTGCATCTAATATGCTCTTTCAGTGTTTTGTGTACCTTGTCAAAGGCAGGGAAGATTTCTGATGTAATTATTCGACTAAGCAATGCTGATATTCCAATTTTTGATCTAGTCTAAGTCTATCAAGTAAGTAATAGCAAAACGTTGCAGCTGCTGAGATTTTTCTAATGACACATTCCTGTACTTATCTTGTCTTGCACTTGAAGGTGGATTAGAGGTTTCAATATTTAGTTAGTTTGTTGTTTTGTTGGTTTTTGTTTTTGTGTGCTTGAATCTTATTCTTTCATATAGGATTGGTTTTACTTACATCCAGTACAATTTCAAACGGTCTTGCCAATATACTAGCATTGACATATCTGAAGGCATACAAAACATTATTTCATATAAGACTAAATGTATTACAAATCTAAATAGATTATGTGTAGTGATCAGAATTTTCACTTTGGTCATTAAGGCTGAATTACTAGTACAAAAGCTGAAGCTGTTTTTTCTTGTAGATACCAAATGCTTAGTATGGCTTTTTCCACAATTATGGCTTGTTTCCACTTATAAAAAACAGCAGAATATAGCTAATAGCTTGTTAAATAGCTACTGGTATGTAAAGCTGTACTTATTAAGAAGAGAAATGACTAATAAGATAGGTATATTGTCTTTGAAATTAAGACACCCAAGCATAGGTCATAGAATCATAGAATCATTAAAGCTGGAAAAGACCTCCAAGATCACCTGGTCCAACTGTCCCCTTACTACCAATGTTATCCCTAAACCATGTCCCTAAGCACTAATTCCAACCTTTAAATGTTGGTGTCTAAATGTAGTTAGGTACATTTGAACTAGGGATCTAAAGTCCTGTTTAAAACAGGCCAATCTTAGGATATAATTGTGAAAATTTAGATTTTCTTTATTTATTTTATATTTTATATTTTGTATTTTGCATTTTATATTTAGTATTTTATATTTTGTATTATTTTATATTTTTGTATGTATATTTAAGCTCATGTAGAGTGCAAAAGATACCTCCAAAATGTTTTTGGACATGGTGTTGATAAAACAACAGCATGAAGCTCTGCCATGGGAGGTTCAGGCTGGATGTTGGGAAAGGTTCTTCACTGAGAGGGTGGTCAGGCACTGAAACAGGCTCCCCAGGGAAGTGGTCATGGCACTAAGCCTGTAGGTAATCAAGAACTGTTTGGACAACGCTGTCAGACATAAGGTCTGATTTTTGGGTGGTCCTGTGTGGAGCCAGGAGTTGGGCTCGATGATCCCTGTGGGTCCCTTCCAGCTCAGGATACTCTATGATTCTACAATTTTATGAAAACAAAATTTACTCCAGGCAGCTGAAGACAGGTACAATGACACCTAAAAATATCACTAAAAATATAAGTTATTCAGTTAATCCCAGACATAGTCAATACTGACAATGTAAACTGGAGATAAATTTAGCTTGCCCTATATTTGACATTTAACACCCAAGTCAGTTGCCCACATACAAGCACCTAGAGTCATTCAAAATGTCCTAAGATATATCAGATATATCTTAATGGAGTTGGACATACAACATATGGGATACCCAGGCTCTTCCGGAGTGACAAATAGAAAACAGGTAGAACAAATGACATTAGATATGGATGTGCATGTGGACAAAAGAATCAGCTTCCTGCTGTCTGGTTTGCTGAATCCCTTTTTATGTTCTTTGAAATGCTTCTAGGAAGACGCTCAGTTAAGTTGGCTAACTAATTTTAGTGTCATCTGACATAGCTTCTGCCACCTAATCTCTAGGTATGTGAAGCTACTATGGGTATATACAAGGTTTATTTCTTTTAACAACAGCAATGTGAGATGTATTTGTTGATAAACTGCCATAAACCTTCAAAAAATATTATTTTTTTTTCCTTTTGATTAAACTCACAAGAAAGGAAAGAGAATATGGAAGTATTTGGAATTTATATGTTCCTTTTTAATTTTTTTCCCCTCTTGCATTCCTTATAAATTCACTGCCTCCTATATAGACCGTAATTTTATTTCCAGATGTATTTAGAGAAGGTATAAAATGTTCACTTGAGAAGAAATAGAAAAATAGTGTAAATGGACCTGTCTTATCTAACATGTTAAAAATAAATCTTAATGTGTGCTCTCAACGCACAAGGAAAACAGAAAACACAGTCTTTGAGACATCATCTTTGTTTATAGCTCAAGAAGCAAACAAACAAACAAACAAACAAACAAAAAACAGTGGCTTTACACATTTAAGAGAGTTTGTGCTGGTAAATCTTACGACCTTTTTAAGCCTAGACCTGCTATTCTTAGGAAGTCCAATAAACATAAATCATATGTGGTTTTCTTGGGTTTCTTTATTTTTTATTTTTTATTTTTTATTTTATTTTTATTTTTTATTTTAATTTTATTTTTTAAATTTTTTTTTGATCCCTTATAATACAGAGAATATAATTTGAACATATTTCTGGAACTAGAATCATGCAGAATTTTATCTGAAAATATTGAGGGTTTTTCTTAGATAACAATGGCTCATTGGTATTCCCAATCCACTTGCCAGACTATGGCACAGCAACCTATTTGAGAAGTACTAGTGAGAGGAGTGACTTTTAAGAATTTTATGGCTGCTTACCTCTAATTGCTGAATTAATAGAATCTCTTTTTTTTTTTTTTTTTTTCTTTTTCCTCTGCTCTCAGCATAGAAGCAACTGTGGCTCTCAGAATACTTGGAAACCTAGTTTACTGAAGCTTGTTTTGGGAGCTGAGCTATTCCCAGAGAATGTTTACAAAATCACAGATTTTGTAAAACAGAGATGAGATCCTGAAACTGGAAACTGTATATCCTATTATATACTCTTATTATATACTTTTTTTTTTTTTTCTTTCCAGAGCTTTAAGACTGCCTTTTAATTAGAAGTTAAAAAGCTAACTGAGCCAACAGTCGGAAAAGAGGGGAGCTATTTGGCCAGGGCAGTCTAGAAGCTTTGGAGTTCCAAATCTAAAAGCATTTAGATAATGGGGAACTCCATTGCTATACATCGTGGCAGTTGAACACTTAAGCAAATTAAAGCAATTTTGTAAGCCTCTTCAGAAAAGAAAATGAAATATTTTTAATAAATAAAAACTTATTTTAATGATAAGCCCCCAAACCTTGTAAATACATCCCATTAATATTATTCTATAAAAATATGTTTGGCAAAATCATCTGTAAATATTTACTGTTTAACATTTTGCTAATGTCATGCTAACCTGCGATTTCACCAGGAAAAATTAAAAGTACTAATATGTGCTACCTTTTCTTATATTTTTGAAATACTTCTATACATAATTTTAAATACAAGGCTTAGTTTTCAGTACCATTGGTCAGTAAAAAGATCAGATCTTTTTCCAGCCAACAGTCACTTTAATCTGTCTCAAAATCTAGAGTAAGAATCCTTCGTTAACTTATTTGCTGGGAAGAACAGCATTCTGACAGTGTAGTTTGTTAAAGTACAGTGCATGAAACAGTGTAAAATAAGTGCAAAGCTGTCCTGATGTTATAACATTCTTCATGTACCATTGTGTTTGGAAGATATTTAAACAGTTTTAGAAAAGACAAAACCTGACATAATCATGTCACTGTATCCTATGATGTCAGCATATTCTTTGGTATATTCACTTATTAACAATTAAAATTATATTGTAGGTCATTTTGCACCAGATGATACTGAACCTGCTCATGTTAATGTAATCTGTTACATATAGCATCTTTAAGTTTAAGAAAAGAAGTGAAAGGAGTTCTGATGTTTGGTCTATAAAGATAAATTTTTAAAGACAAATTGCTTGAAAATCATGTGCTAAGGTTTTCTTCAAAAGCAAATTTTAATTATAAACATTTGGAATAAAGGGCTGAGATTTTCTTTCTGTTACCTGGTGTTTTTAGGCTCCACTACTCTGTGTAATAGTACAGCTAATCCATAAGGAAAACAACAAAGGAAAACAAGACAAATATCAAAATAAAACATGAACAAGAGAGACTTAGGTTATTCTACAATATCTCTTTCAGAAGGTTAAGTATACTCACATATCTGCCTCTCTTGATCTTCTGAAGAATATTGAAGCTCAGGCTAAATCAGCTCCTGAATGAGCTTCTGCACCATGCAACTATTGCAGTTTCCTGGCTTGATTAGTAACACAGAAATCACAGTACATAGCTGTGAAGCAATTATGTGAACAGAGTCCCTCTCAGATTTCCTCTCAAGTTAGTAAGTTATCATTCATGTTATTGGCAAATTTGAAATTCGCACAATTGTAGTTTGTGGATTTTAACCAAATCTTGACAAATTCAGGGTAAAGGTGCTTTTAAGTATGCCATCAGGACAGATTTTATTTTCCTAATGGAAAATAATTAAAAGTAGCAAGACATTAAAATTCTCAGTGCTGAGGTAGCATATTGTCCAAATATTTAATCAGCGTCAAGCAGTGTCAGGCAG
>NC_066362.1:174726093-174763593 GCF_013377495.2 Cygnus atratus | reverse complement strand
CTCTTTCTTTCTTTCTCTTTCTCCTTCTCCTTCTCCTTCTCTTTCTCTCTCTTTCTCTTTCTCTTTCTCTTTCTCTTTCTCTTTCTCTTTCTCTTTCTCTTTCTCTTTCTCTTTCTCTTTCTCTTTCTCTTTCTCTTTCTCTTTCTTTCTCCTTTTTCTCTTTCTCTCTCTTTCTCTTTCTCTTTCTCTTTCTCTTTCTCTTTCCTCCTTTTTCTCTTTCTCTCTCTTTCTCTTTCTCTTTCTCTTTCTTTCTCCTTTTTCTCTTTCTCTTTCTCTCTCTTTCTCTTTCTCTTTCTCTTTCTCTTTCTCTTTCTCTTTCTCTTTCTCTTTCTCTTTCTCTTTCTCTTTCTCTTTCTCCTTTTTCTCCTTCTCCTTCTCCTTCTCCTTCTCCTTCTCCTTCTCCTTCTCCTTCTCCTTCTCCTTCTCCTTCTCCTTCTCCTTCTTTCTCCTCTTTCTTTCTCCTCTTTCTCTTTCTCTTTCTCTTTCTCTTTCTCTTTCTCTTTCTCTTTCTCTTTCTCTTTCTCTTTCTCTTTCTCTTTCTCTTTCTCTTTCTCTTTCTTTCTTTCTCCTCTTTCTCCTTCTCTCTCTCTCTTTCTCTCCTTCTCTCCTTCTCTCTTTCATTCTCTCCTTCTCTCTTTCTTTCTTTCTCTCTTCTCCTACTAGTAATCATGATTTAAAACTCTCTAAAGACAAGGCAGAAGAAGATTCTGGAAACTAGTCCATTAGCCTGATTTGTAAAACAGTCTCTACCAATCTATAGTTACGAACATCACATTCTGAATTAAAGCCTCTTTTAAATATGCAGCTATTCAGTCATCCATCTAAGGATGCACAATTGCATGCATTATTGAGTTATAATTGGAAATCTCTGTTTAAAGATTAAAAATAGTAAAAATAATAATAAAAAATTGCTTTGTATGTGTTGTGGTTTAACCCAGCTGTCAGCTAAGCACCACACAGCTGCTCACTCACTACCCACCATTCTCTCCCATAGGGGTGAGAATTGGTAAAAAGGTAAAGCTCATGGGTTGAGATAAAGGCAGTTTAATAGGACAGAAAATGAAGGGAATAATAATGATGATGATGATAGTAGTAGTAGTAGTAGCAGTAGTAGTGGTAATAGTAGTAGTAGTAGTAGTAGTAATATAGTGATAAAAATACATACAGAGGAAGTGACGGACAATGCAATTGCTCGCCACGCACCCAAACGATGCCCAGCCAGACCCCAAACAGCAGAAGCTCCCCTGTCCTGGTTGTGTCCTCTCCCAGCTTCTCGTTCACCCCCAGTCTCCTCACTGTCAGGGCAGAAATGAAGCAGGGAAGTCCTTGGCTTTGTGTAAGGACTGCTCTGCAACAGCTAAAACTATTGTTATGTTATCAACATTATTCTCATCTTAAATCCAAAACACAGCACCATACCAGCTACTAGGAAAAAAATCAACCCTAGCCTAGCTGAAACCAAGACATCAAATTATTTCATCTTATTATTGATAATATTGCTCTTAATTCTACCTTATAGGTATGTAACTGTCTCTAATATTAAAATTTAAATAACAATTTAGAAATAAAATGCATGCATTTTCCTTTTTCCAAGAACTTTTCAAGATTTTTTTACAAAAAAAAAAAAAAACTTTCTGTCAGCAGGAAAGATGTTTTATTTAAGCCTTCATCTCTCCTGAGTGTGCTTCTCAGAAGAAAATAATTGGTTATTTATTATTTGAAAGATGAAGGTGGTGTTAGAAGACTTGACTATTACTCTTTCCTTCAGATTCTATATAGCAATAGAAATTAATTCTAATGTCTTTGATGTTTCTGTGTGTAGTTTCCGTATCTTTGCTACTTTAGGGAATATATTTTCCCAGCTGCATGCAAACTATTTTGTTATACGCAGAGAAAGGCAATGTGATTTGCTTTTGGTAATCTCTCCCTTTATGCTTCTAGGCATAAATTATTTTGATAGAGTTAACTGCCCACCATTTAAAGAAAATATTTTGTTGTGACACTTTGGTTTCACACAGTATATTACTGTACAAATTATGCAGCCTATTCAATTATCACAGCATGCCATACTGTCTTGGTTTCAGCTGGGACAGAGTTAATTTTATTCCTAGTAGCAGGTATGGTGCTGTTTTGTATTTAGGAGGAGAATAATGTTGATAACACTCTGATGTTTTAATTGCTGTTGAGCAGTGCTTAGCAGTGAAAGCCAAGGACTTTTCAGCTTCTCATGCTACCCTGCCAACAAGGAGGCTGGGGGTAAACAAGAAGCTGGGAGGGGACACAACCAGACAGCTGACCCAAACTGGCCAAAGGGATATTCCATACCATATGGCATCTTGCTCAACTATAAAGCTGAGGGGAGTTGGCTGGAGTGGTCTTCTTTTGCTTGGGGTCTGGCTGGGCATCAGTCAGCGTGTGTTGAGGAATTGCATTGTGCATCATTTGTTTTGTATATTCTTTTATCACTACTAGTAGTAGTAGGATGAGGAGGAGGAGGAGAAGGAGGAAGAAGAGTATAGTTATTCCCTTCCTTTTCTGTCCTATTCAATTACCTTTATACCAACCCACAAGTTTTAACTTTTTTTCCAGTTTTCTTCCCCATCCCACTGGTGAGGAGTGATCGAACGGCGGTGTGGTGCTTAGCCGTCTGCTGGGTTAAACAACAGTTGAACACAGGCCCTAGACTTAACACTTGAAAGAAAACAGCAACAATAACAAGTATTAATATTAATTATTAGAAAGATTTCCTTAAATGAGATCTAAGAATGACCTAGAAATTTTAATATTAATCTGATAAATATTAATTAATTTTAACTTCATGTAGTGGGTCTCAGAGAACAGGAGTAAATACTCTGTTGTTTGCTTGACTATCCACTGGATAAGATTACCATTTGGATATTTTTCATGATTATTACGGAGCATGGAGAATGCGTTTGGCAATAGGTTTGATCTAAAAATCTGTTTAGTCATTTTAAGTCTTTTCTTTGACTTCAGAATGACTTTTAAAAGAAACAGATATGATCTTTGACAAAAGTATTTTACCATAACACAAGCATAGACAGGAGAGATTGACTGTTAGGAAAGATAAACTAACTTTAAAATGATCATGCTAATTAGATTGAATTTCAAAAAGGAAAACAGAAAATCCAGCCAGAGAGTCATGGGACTTGGTATGATCTCATATATTTATATATAATGGTCTGATAGTATGGTCTTTTCGGGTAAGTTTTTCAGAACAGGTATATCAAGAGCCTGACCTAAATGGTGAAAGTTTCCCTGTTATGTCTACATTATGCAAATATCAGCTCATTTAAATATTGTTAGAATGCAAATTTAGTCTTAAGCATGACCAAAGTGCAACCTCTGCAGCATGCAGGGTCTCATGTTCATACACAACTACCTGGACACTGAAGGCTTTTCATAGACAGCCATTTTACAGTCGACAGAAACAAACCTGTACAGTTTAACACATATTTGGGGTACAGTTTTATCTTTTTCCTACTATCCTTCTCCCTGACAATGACTCAACTAGGGACTGCTTTCACCCAGTAATATGGATGAAGCTGTACTGGCTGGTAAAATGAAAAAATATTTATCCTAGACTGTTCTGGACTAGAGCTTTTCTACGCCATTTACTCTTATAGCCAGAGAACATGGACTCTTTTAATTTACAAGTACAGATGTAGGCTTAGATAACCAAATACTATTCAATATTAAAGTGAGGTGGAAAGCATTTGAATTTATGGAAATTAATCTGTTCCCAGGACTTCATAATAAGATTGATAAGAAATGTGCTGAGAATAATTAAAATGAATTTAGAAATAACTGGAAGGTGTAAAATTCAAATTATTATAGTAATTTAAACTATAGTAATTCTCAGGAAACTCTACATTTAGAGTGAACTTCTAATTTTTTACACATATTTTATTGCTGAGGTTTTTAAGTACTTACTATTGACTTAAACTTGTCTTTGGAAGTTAATGTAAATTTTACTTTTGTCCATCGTTTTGTCAGGAACAATCTGGAACATTCTTGACAACTCCACTTTTTAAATGCATCCTTACAGGTATTTCCACCATGAATATTTTCTTGCTGAAACTATAAAATCCTTAATATGGTAGATACCTTAGTTTCATAAAGTTTCTTTCTGGAGCCAAGGCCCAGAAGCAAGTTTGATCAAGTTTCTGAACATGTAAATAGTAATTTTGAACAAGTCTTTTCCATCTGGAAGAACAGATTACCAATAATCTGAAAGGTCTGACATTCACTGATCTTAATTACCCATTAGTTCTTCCTTCAGGTAAAATATATTTTTTTTATTTTTTTATTTTTATTTTTTAAGCCAGCACTCAAACTTACCTTATCCAATTGGAAATAACAACAACAAAAACAACAATAACAACAAAAACCACTATGCCTGTTTTATCAGCATGTGTAATATACGTGTTTATGTATTTACAGATGAGGAAATGTAAAAACACATCTGCAGTGGAAATCATCTCTTAAATGTAAATGCTTACATTTAACCTAGCAATCCTACATTTCCCCCGCCCCAAAAACCAAACAAACAAACAAACAAAAACTTTTAGAACAAAGGTCATTTAAAGCAGTTGTCTGAAATCTCATACAAATAGTTGCCTTTAATTTACTTATTTCTCTCCATCTGCCCAGTAGGAAGGTTTGGGTTGCTTGTCACATGGATGTTGCACAACGCAGCCCTGTGAATCTTGAATCCTACCACTCTTATACAAATATTTTTCAGGATATTCTTAAATTGGCTAAGTTTTCTGAAAACTCAAGAATTATAAATGTTGCATTATTTAAGGCAAGAACTGTTTCACTGTTACTTAAGATGATTTTTAACACATCCATAGCTGTTCAGAGCTACATTAAATATGTCAACATTAATTTGTACCATGCAGTGTAGGCCTACCCTGAGTGCAGAAAAAGTATACAAAGGGGTAGGTATATAGAGGGTTTTTTTATTTATTTATTACTATGGACTTGGATAAGGCATAAATTGAATTCCAGATGTAGGCATTGTCTAAGTAGCATAATTCTTTGGACAGATAGACAGAAAGTGGTCATGGTCCCTTTGCTTAGTATGTTAGTCTAAAGGCCTGAAAACTGAAGGCAGCCACTAACATCATGAGATGTTATAATATGTGGGCTGCCACTATCCCTACAGGTAGGAGCAGTCACTACTCCCAGCTCTATTCATCTTCACTGTGACACAAAGGAAAATTCAAATCTGAATCCTCAGAGGTTTGGTCTCAGACCTTACTCTCACAGATCCATCACTCCTCTTTATCCTTCCCCTTTCTTAGACAGGTATGGTTAGGTATCTTAACCTTGAGTGCAGAAAAACTCACTTTTAACTGCAGAGTTTAAAAGGCTTGGTAAGTTATACTGAAACAAGCTGTTTTTGAAGAGAGAAGTTTCATATGTGGTTTCTTACCACCTTTGCAGAAGCACCAAGGACTTGTGCACAGCTGATGAATAAAACCATAGGAAGATACATGACTTTGTATCATAGAATCTTTTAGGTTGGAAAAGGCCCTGAAATCCATTGAGTCCAATCAGCCACCTAACACTACAAGTCCATTGCTTAACCATGTCTCTAAGTGCCTAATCCATGTCTCTTAAATACCTTCATGGATTTGTGCTCCAAATAGAATGGTGACTTGCAAAGACTTAAGTTCTTCTAACACTCAGCAAAGAAGTAAGAATACATTGGTTTGGAAAAGAATGCTAAGAATGTTGCATAAATTTACGCCATTCTCATTTAAGTAGCTCTGAGAAAGAATCACACCTCAGAAAGGCATAACCTAGCTCTGCTCTGGAGAGGAGCCTTTATGAAGATACAAGAATTTGCTCGACTCTGCAAGTTACATTCCTTTCCCACTGTGTTTAGATTAGTCCAGACCCTGATCGCTTTCTTACTGCTTATTGGTATGGGAAAAGAAGACATACCACTTCCCCTGGGCCACTACATTCCAAAACAGAAACTTAATTACTTTACTGAATTTAAAGTAATTTACAAGATTCTTTGGCCTAAACTCTGGTTTCTGATGTTTTTTTAAGATCAAGTAACTCATGTAGTTTCAGGCTGCTGCTTCAAAGTCTGTAGCTCACATGTCCTGTGTCAGATTCCTTAACTTATTGGTGACATTTTGTATATTCCAATCATTTCAAATGCTGCAGGAATAAAGCAGGAAAACTAGATCCTGTACGCTGTTTAGCGGAGTTTTCAATCTATTTTAATTACTGACAAATTGAAAGAGGTTAAAGAGACAAAACTAGGAATGTTGAAATGTTGTGTATGCATAAAAAGATACGACGAGGCTTTTATTAGTATTTATAAATAATTAATTCTTCATAAATATTTTCATGACAGTATTCTTACACAGAATTTGGCAGATGAATATATTAATACACCTGGTCCAAGTATAAAATTTTCAGTTCTAAAATGTTCAAGTCTTATTAGCTCTTAAGCTGAACAGGTTGGGAGTATTGACATAACTTTCTGAGATAAACAGCAATTTTCTTTGGCCTCTTGGACCAGCTTACATATAGCTGGTTTCTAGCTTACACTTTTCAAAAAGGCATTTTCCAAGGCATTTTCAGCAAAGCAGCTTCTTTTGATACATCTCAAGATGTAACTCTTAAAATGTATATATGTAGTATTGGGAAATCAGAGTAACTTCTGTTTGTTGGGTCTTTTTCCTTGCCAAAATTGTATTGTTACTGTTTAGCATCTTCTGCCAGTTACTGTCTATTCTGTTTGAAGCAGTAACACGTCTTTCGGACAGACGATGATTATGTGAATGTGCTTTTCTCTCTAGGGAATAAATACGCCATTCTCTCTAGGGAATAAATAAATAAATAAATAAATAAATTAAAAGTGAACTTTGATTACAGATATTCTACATGGAAACAAAAAGCCCTCTGTGATATATTTGTCCAGTTGACATTGTTCATTCATACTCAGAACAGGTTTTCACTAGTATTTTGGATAAAAGAGCAGCTTCAACAGCTAGAGTTTAAATGAAAATACACTGTAAATTCCACTGAAGAATCATCTTTGCTCACTTGTTCTCCTTTTATATTTTCTCCTTATACCTCTGCCTTTACTCATTTCTTTATTTTTCCTCTTATTATGACAGTATTGCTGAATGCTGACAAGACTCTGTATTTTGTAAACCAGCTCCAGGCTATCATGTGATGGTTCTAGGGACTAGAGCTTCACAGAGCTGGATTCAAAGTGCCTCAATTCTATATGGACATACCAGAAGCACCTTTGCATATTTATTTAAGCTTTCTGAAGGATTTAATTGCCAAACTAACAAATACTATACTTATGCAATCAAATATTTATCAAATCATATTCAAAAGGTATTGTCAGGAGTAAAAGACAATGTTTTTTTCCTTGATGCAACACAAAGTATTCAGTGAAAATCAAAACATCACATTAAGAATGTACCTTGTTGAGTAATAGCCTGCCTGAAACATCCATCTAGTCTTAAAAATAATAATAATAATATGTGTTTTGTTGGTGATATATGGGTTTCCCTATAGTTTAGAAAGAAAAAAAAAATACGTCGCAAATTTTGGGCATAAGATCAGAGGTCCTATTACACTTCCCTTAGGTGGTAATGTCACTGATGATCCTTTTCCCACTCTTTGGACTTAAATTACAAGCCTTCTAAGTCAATGCCACATATCTGTGAAGTCTCCCACAATGACACCCTGAGTCTTATTCAATGCTTCCAACTGCTGCTGTAATAGAAAAGGTAATAATAAACAGAGCAGCAACAGGCATATTGAAAACACTAATGTGCTGTTCCCAGATAATGTGCAAGTCCCCCAAATTCTGAAACTGTTGAATAAATTTATTTCTGAAAATACTTTGCACAGCTTTAATACAACTTTAATCTTTACATATTGACATTTTCAGAGGGGAAAGCAGATAAGTAGACGTCATTTAAAATAAAAATCTAATAGAAAATAACGTACTGATGATAACAAGCACTTTAGGAGTCTAACTAATTTGATGGAAAACAGGAGATGACTGTGAAGAGACAACAGCATGTAGTCTATTAAGTTCAGACAGATTCTTTTATTGAGCACAGATAGCCGGTTTAAGAAACAAGCTGCCAAAGCCAGTAGTGGTAGTAGAGAGTGAGATCAGCTCAAGTGGGAACTGAACAAAATATTGGAAAAAATACAGAGAAGATACAGACACTAACTAAATTTATTTCCTACAGATTTCAAAGCCTTGACAAAACTTTAACCATTTGGCTTCCAATAGAACATTTCAGGTTACCTGTACCTTGTTCAGCTTTTTGAAAATACACAGATAGGAAGGACTTATGAGGTTGGATCTCTCATATTTCTGTTCCTGTCATGCTTCCTACTGTGTATATGTTACGTATGTATATACTATACATAATACAGTAAAATATATAACTATATTCAAAACAAAATGGTATGACAGCTGCGAAGGAGAAAATAATTTCATAATAGATGATTATGGTGAATCGTCAGGGAAGAAGGTATAAATATTTAAGGAACTTAGTTACCAAGTTTCAGGAAAGAAAATGATTTCACTAGAAAAAAATAAAAATAAAATGTATATTCACTCATGTCTGAAGGAAAGGACAGTAGCGATGAATGTTGTATTTACATTAAAAAAAAATGTTTAGTTGCTACATTTTCTAAGTACAGGCATTTTCGAATTTAAACATAGAAACATAGATTCATAGAATCATAGAATATTCTGAGTTGGAAGGGCTCAAGTTTAAATCCTGGCTCCACACAGGACCACCTAAAAATTAAACCATATATTTGAGGGTGTTGCCCAAACACTTCCTGAACTCTAGTAAGCTTGGTGCCGTGAACCTGAAGAGCCTGTTCCAGTGCCCAACCACCCTCCCAGTGAAGAACCTTTTCCTAATAGCCAACCTGAACCTCTCCTGTTGCAGCTTCATGCCATTCAAATGGGTCCTATTGCTGGACACCTGAGAGAAGAGATCAGCACCTGCCCTTCCACTCCCCTCATGAGGAAGCTGTAGTCTGACATGAGGCCTCTCCTCAGTCTCTTCTCTAGGCTGAACAAACTAAATGACTTCAGCCACTCCTCATACATCTTCCCCTTCTGACCATTCACCATTTTTTTGCCCTCTAGTAGTTTTATGTTCTTAGGTAAATCTATACTAAAAATAAAATAACGTTAAAAAAGAGAATTAAATGCTTTGTTTGACATTTTCTGCATTGTTTCCATGACTCTATATAGCCATGGAAAACTTCAATTTGGAAAAACAAGCCAAATGATTGAAATATTTTTGTTTGAACAAGCTTTATTATGTGTTCACTATACGATATCTTCTGTGTTATTATCTACGTCATTTATTTCATTTAGCCATAGCACATTTTCTTTTACCAGCCATTTTATCTCACATTTCAGGTTATGTATTGTTTTCATTGGTTTATGTCTTTTGCCTTGACTTTCCTCTCTCTCGTCATACAGTTGTCAGTGCAGTGTAATACTCCTTATCAGAGAAAGACAGTGCTTCTCAGGAAAGACTGAAAATAAAATACATTTTTCCAGGGGTATGTAAAGGAAAAACAGAAAGCTTGTTTTATGTCCTTTCATAGTTGCTAGGACAAAGAATGCCCAGGAGTTATCCAGAATTCTTGAAAGGTTAGAAACACAATGTTATTGCTCTAGACAGGAGAACGTGCTTATTTTGCATTATATTTTCTTGACAACTTGCTATTTTCTTTTGATGCTGGATGCCATCTTAATTTGTTATTTTTCTAAAAGGAAGGTATTTTTAAAAATACAATTTTTGATCTGTTTGGTTCTACAGCAATAAGGTCACTTATGAGAATGGCGAACTCACGTTAAAATTATGTCTTGGATATTATTTGTCCTGAAGATAATGAGAGTGAACATGTAATGTCCCAATGTGAAAGGTAATGAGGTAACTACTTGACCCCTCAATACGGGATTCTTTTTAGGAATGATGTTAAGGTATGCAGTAACACAGGTCCTAGACTGAGATTTAACTAACTGTTCAGAACTTGAAAAATTATGGGACAGGATATGAGAATTTGCTGACCTTAACAAGTAACAGAAGAAGAAGCTGACTAAAGTTACAGATAGTGCCATGATGGATGGCCAGCCAAATTTCACAGATGGTTAAGGGAGTTACGTAAGAAATGGCTGGTCTTCACGGGTAATGGAAGTAGACTATTGGGGATGTTTTGGCAAGGAAAATATTACAAGGCAACAGTACCTATGTAGCTTTGTCAGTAGTTGTGGTGGTTTTACTCAGGTGGGCAGCCAAGCTCTACCACAACCGCTCTCTCACTCCCCCTCCTCTAAGAGGAACGGGGAGAAAATACGATTAAAAGGGCTCAAGGGTTGAGATAAGGACGGGGAGATCGCACAGTAATTATCGTGACGGGCAAAACAGACTCAGCGTAGGGAGATAGTAAGATTTATTACCTGTTACTAAAAAGCTAGAGAAGTGAGAAACAAAGGAAAGAAATCAAAATCACCTTCCCCCCATCCACCCTCTTCCACCTCCTCCCGGGAGTGGCGCAGGGGAATGGGGGTTATAGTCAGTCTATAGCGCTTCTTCTCCACCGCTCCTTCTCTGTCACTTTTGTCCCCTGTGCTGTGGGGTCCCTCCCACGCGATACAGTCTGTGCCGAACTGATCCGGCGTGGGCTACCCACAGGCAGCAGCTCTTCAAGAACTGCTCCAGATATGGGTCCGTACCACGGGGTCCATCCCTCAGGAGCAAACTGCTCCAACCTGGATCGCCCACGGGCAGCAGCTCCTGCCAGGTCACCTGCTCCTGCATGGACTCCTCTCCACAGGCTACAGGTCTGGCCCGGAATCTGCTCCAGCAGGGGTCTTCCACAGGCCGCAGTCTCTGTTGGTGCAGGTCCACCTGCTCCACCGTGGTCTCCTCCATGGGCTACAGCGTGGAACCCTGTTCCACCGTGGTACTCCATGGGCTGCAGGGGAACAGCCTGCTTCACCATGGTCCTCACCACAGGCCGCAGGGGACTTCTGCTCCAGTGCCTGGAGCACCTCTCCCCCTCCTTCTTCACTGACCTTGGCACCTGTAAGGCTGTTCCTCACTCCTCTCACTCTCCCAGCTGCTGTGTGGCGCAGCATTTTTCCTCCCTGTCTTGAATATGCTCTCACAGAGGCGCAAAGCAACATCACTTATTGGCTCAGCTCTGGTCAGCAGTGGGGCCCTTACCAAACATGGGGCAGCTTCTAGATCCTTCTAACAGAAGCCACCCCTATGGCCCCCTGCTACCAAAACCTTGCCATGTAAACCCACTACAGTAGTACTACATAAATCTGAGATTGCCTAGGTTACTAGCAGAAATACCAGATTTAGGTAACGATGCCATAAAATCAGTGTGTTGTTAGTCTGGACAGAGACAAAAGCTGAGAAACGGAGGTATCAAGATGAACCACAGAAGTGTAAGTATTTTTATATTCACTGGACATAAAGAATCCAGGTCACTTAGAAACTTAGCAGACTTGAACACTCTATATTATAAAACCTTTACTATCTCAGATTATATTGCTTTTCATAGGGATGGCTGTCATTTACATTGCCAATATGTACATTGCTAAAGCAACCTAGAGTACATGTTAATACATGCTACACCATTTCCAATGAGGGTGATTAAAGTAGTCTTACTGTGAGGAAGAATTAACCTCTTGCTAGTTTTATTATCAAGGAAATGGGAAGTCCCATTAAATTTGTAGGACTGCACACTTTATGCCCTGTGAAATTACATAAAAATATATATAGAAATTCCTTCTGCCTAAGACTGAGTCTAAATTTATCCCTGATTTCAGTGAAAATACTGTTTTCAGACAAATAATTACAGATTTAAAAGCATTTTTTTTCCAATTGTCTTAGTTTTCCTTCTTAAGCATCTCCCCCCCCCCCCAAAAAAAAAAAAAATTGCTATATTTGCAAATAAATAAATAGGTGGTAATATTCGAATTTGGTAATCCTATGAATACTAAATCAATATTTTCTTTAGAATAGCTGTTCTTGGATATTACTAGCTGCAGCTAAAGCTTGGAAACATCACAAGCACATGAAGGAATGTTTGTATTCTGTTGAGGATATACTTAGTGGCTTATATAAAAGCAGTATAATAGAATACTGCTTTATTGCAAATATATTTCTATATACAAAATGTTCATGGTTTAAGAGAAAAAGTAATGTCTAAATATTTCAAAGAACTGGTACAGAACATTAGCAGAGAAATAAAACTTTCACAAAGAAATAACAAAATCTTGTGAGATTGAGCAAATCTGAGCACATTTTTCTTTTCCGTAACCCACACTCACACAATTATATTATGTAGGATACATCTCTTCTAACTTAAACTTCTACAGCATTGAAGTCTACATTTCATTGTATCACCCAAAGCTCTTCTCTGCATGTCCATGTAAAGAAAAGTACTTCTAGAGGACAGTTTATTCCATTATAAACTAAATATTTAATACCAAGTGACTCTCTGTCACCAAATATCATGCTTTTTCAGAATGCGCTATTTGTACGTCACAGGGAGGCTTATCCAGCATCTAGTGCTCCACTGAGGCAAACTATCTAGTAGGCCTGTACCACAACTACAAGCACAGGAGTCTCACCATGTAGGCTGCACAGGGGCTGAGAACACAACATTTTGGATTGCAACAGCTATTCAGTGGACCATTGAGACACCCAGTCCTGGTAGAAACAACAGCACAGCTAAAACTTCAGGCTCCTGAGCACTTTTCCATTGTGATCATGCCTAATATAGAAGGAAAGAACTCCAGGTCCATAAAGTTTTGAAGAAAATCTTTAGTGTTTGAGAAATTAATATGTTTTATTCAAGTTGCTTTCTCAGAAATTTTTTACCCCAGTCTAGTCTCAACTTGTACAGAACACTTTTGAGAAATAAGCATTGTTTTTTTCATGAAAGGACTCAAGATTTCAGATGCAGCCAAAATCTTTGAAGGAATATCTGCCATTTGACAGCAAAAGGTCCTCAGCCCTTGAACAGGCCACCTGAAGAATCTTGTGCATAGCAAGGTTTTAAGTTTCTGCTCCTCCTGCAACCATGTGGCAGACCTAAATGTTGCCCCAAATCCAGAGTTCTGAGATCTAAAACTATGGTCCATGGAAAACTAAGCATAACAATATCCATGGTCTTTGTAAAGGAAATGGCAGTAAATAAAATCCTCAAAGTTTCAACTGACGTGGCTTTCAGCTGTGACTGTTGTAAGGTTTAAGGCAGCCCTAAACAAATCTGCTTAGCCTTGATGCCTGTTGCACAAACTGAAAGTTCTCAGAAAGTCTTCTGACTGCTATGTCAGTATCTCCTATAGAGCAACAGTCCTTTACAATGTGTTACTGAAGCTAATAAGTAGTCCATGTTGGCATTAGAATGTTTAAAATTTGGGGTTCATCCCATTTCAGATCAGGCCAATTTCAAAGAAAACTGAATTGATATGAAAAAGAGATCACCTTTAATGTTCTTTCCCTCCTTTTGTCTTCTAAGAGGAAGATAGAACTCCACCAGGGTGTGATCCCTGAAGGCCAGAGTATCTCCTATCTTGACATCTTTAATTAGTTTATCTGCATTGGTGAGCAACACATCCAGTAGCATTTCTCCTCTGGTTGGACTGTCTATTACCTGGACCAAGAACTTATCCTCGATGCTTTCTAGGAGTCTCCTGAATTGCTTACAGCTTTCTGTGTTGCTTTTCCAGAAGATATCTGTGTGGTTGAAATCCCTCAGCAGGATGAGAGCCTGATGCTTCTTGTAGCTGGACCAAGAAAGCTTCACCTTGACTGGGCAGCCTGAGGTAGACACCACCAAAAAGGTGGTGTCTTACCCCCTCACCCCCTTACTCCTCCTTCCTTGCCTGTCTCTTCAGAACAGTTTGTAGCCATCAGTTGCAGTACTCCAGCCATGTGATTCATCCCACCACATTATGATGATAGCAATTAGGTCATAGTTTTCTAGACGCACCATGGTTTGCAGTTCCTCCTGTTTGTTTCCAGTGCAGCGTGCACTGCTATTGAGGCGCTTCAGCTGGGCTATCAGCCACGTTACTTTTTGCAGAGGAGCACACCACGATTTCTTAGAGACACACCACGCATTTCTTTGTGCACACCACGATCTCTTTGAGACAATTCCCAGGTATTTACCCATTCCTTCATAATGCATCAGCAGACCCTGGTTCTCCTCTGTCACTCAGAATTCCACCCTCTTTCCCTGCTAAATAAGCTATTTTAAAGCTCTGCTTGTAAGTTCAGCCAGTTTGTTGCTCGGGTCATTCCTTCCCCACTTGGTTAGGTGAGGCCTGTCTGCTGTCAGTCAGCCCAGTTTCCTGAAGGTTTGTCTATGATCACAGAAGCTGAAGCCTTGAGCATGGCACCAGCCACACAGCCAGGCATTCACCTGGTCAGTTTGTCTCCTTCTTGAACCCCCTTCGGCGACTGGGAGGATAGAGAACACCACCTGTGCTTCTGGCCCCTTTAACCTTGTTCCAAAGGATGTAAAATCTCTTTGGGTATTTCTTGGTCACCTTATTGCAACATCATTCAACCCTGCATGGAACAGCAGGAATGGGTTTGCAGGTTTTACCAGGCTTGGTAGCCCATGTATATCATGATGAATATGGGTTCCCAGCAAGCAGCAAACTTCCCTAGAGAGATTGTCATCCACTTCTGACCTAGGGGGGATTTTGAGTTTCTGGAGCTCCACGTAACTTGGGGTCTGGGCAGCCCTTTCAGTCCTTGAGAGGTCTGTCAGGGTGTAGCTGTCTGTATAGGGAAGTTGTATCACTCTGTCTGAATTTCAGTCTCAGCCTTGGGCATCTTGTGTTTTATCTTAGCATAATGCAATGTTAGCATCTTGTGCTTTTGTTGTTGTTGTTGTTCTATCATATTCTTTTTTGAGGCAAGAGAGTATTACAATTGGTAAGCAAAATGTGAATGCGCTATATAGTTATGCTGTCAGGTAATAATGATTTCTGTTTTGTTCCTTTGCTAGTTATTTGTATTTTTCTAGCTGTATTTTCAGACACTCTTCATCTTCAAGCTGGTAAGTTTGGTTTGTTCCTTTTTTTTTTTTTTTGAAAATGATTTGTCATGACTGCAAGATCTTTTGTAAATGGTAATGGCTAATTTAGAGCAAATAATTTTATATGTGCAGTTTTGTTGTTTTTCCTCATGCACAGCTTTTTTTTTTCTGATGCCATAACAGAATTTTGCCAATTTCATTTTATTGTCCAGATACTTAGCAGTGCAAGATCCTCTGCAACTCTTTGTAGACAGATCTATTTTTTATATCTCTCAGTAATTGCACATCATCATTGATGTAGTATGTAATCTGTATGTAATTTAATACATGTAACCTAATGTAATCTAATGTAATCTGTATGCCAGCATCTGAGTTACAGTGCTGCAGTGGTAATCAGACTTCCACCAGCTTCTTCAGTGCCTAGTATGCCAATAATCTTATTTAAAATCCAGCCTTTCAGCTTGGCCATTTATTTCTTTGCATTTCTGTAATTTGTATAGAACCACTTATATATTTGGCCCTGTTCTGGTTGCTTGTTTTGATTTGCTCTGCTTCAATTGAATCTTATTTATAGGTACTGCTCCTATCCACTACCTTTCTGAATGTTATTGACTTTTATTCTGTCAGTTTTTGTAATACAGCAGAGATTTTATTACTTCACCCTTGTGCACCTGTTGGATTTTCCTCATTCTCTAGTTTAAAACTTCCCCATAAACTTTATTTTAGGTCTGAGTTTTATGTGCTTTAGATGAAACTCATCCTTCCCTTATAGGCTAATATAATATAGGCTTATAGGCTAATTCAAAGGTTTCCCCAGTTCCTAATGAACTGAAATTTTACCTCCATAGTTGTTTGCAAATATGGTATCAGAAACATTTGAAATAGCATAGCAGAGTGGCAGTTTACATTGCCCTTTAGGAACTTTTTCATGAATTTCTGCCTATATTGTTCATCTGCCAAGTGATGATTTACCTCCCAGAATGTACTATAATAATGTGTAGAAGTCTTGTGATGTTTGCCACCTACCTGTAGTTTTCAGCATCATAAGTTGAGCATACCAAGTTGAGGACAACTTATTTATTGTTGCTTCTTTTCTGTGTATCAGATGGTCAGATGAAATCTTGATTTGCAAAGGGATCTATAGAAAATATGCTGCCATTTTTCATCTAGAAAAAAAAAAAAAAAAAGCAGAATTCCAATAGTTGGATTGCCTTCATCACAATTACCAGTCATAAGTTAAATACATTACTGACTGGGAAAAACATTATTTTAAAATAAGAAATAAAAAAATAAAAGAAAAAGAGAATTTAGATTCTAAACTTCTACTACTCTTTGAAGTTTTTAAGAGGCTGCCATTGTACTGAGAATGTGGGGATCAGGTGAGGAAGCATGTTTGCTTTGCCTAGGAGAACAAATGAAATACGGGTATGTGGTTTTATAGTTTTGTATTTGTACACCTCTGTATAAAACTTTTAGATTTGTAACAAATATTTTCAGAATGGTAGATCAGTGAAAATAAATAGACAAAGGTTTTTATCAACATTTTTTCATGTATTCATCATATGTAATACTTGAACGGCATATGCCCCCTCACTTCAAGGAGGTGGCATATCTATATCATGAAACATATGCGTATTATCCAGGTGCATGTTTCCAGTGTATTTGACAGTTTGGTCTTGATGTGCAGTATTTTTCTTGAAATCTGAAGTCTCAGGGTGAGATTCAGGCTGAGAAACTAAACACCTGCAGATCAATTGCATTGTCTAGTGTTAGATACCTAGTGCTATTTGACTACCCTAAGGTGTCACATACATGATATATCATAATAGCTGTCAGAGTTGACATAGCACATACAGGACACTCCCTAAGCATCAGCTGGACACTAGATAGATGCCATAGATCATCTGAAACAGCATTAAATGTCTATGTTCAGGGAACTCTATCAAGTCTTTAGAAATTATCTGTTATATTAATTAAATTTCCACTGACAGACAATTAAACCAACGTTATGACTGAAAACATGCACACTCTAGAAGTGAACACCACTCTTGCAGTAAAAAAAAATACTTTAAGTCTCTATTTTGTTGATGTTATTGTCTTTCTTTCTCTTTTTTCTTTCTTTTTCTTTTTTTCTTTCTTTCTTTCTTTCTTTCTTTCTTTCTTTCTTTCTTTCTTTCTTTCTTTCTTCCTTTCTTCCTTTCTTCCTTTCTTCCTCCCTCCCTCCCTCCCTCCCTTCTTTGTTTCCTCCTTTCCTTTTTTTTTTTTTTTTTTTCTCCTGCAGGACTTGTATTTATAGAGCATGATCGAACATGGCTTAATGTGGACTGATTTCTGAGATAATTTGAAAGGCATTCTCACAAAATACACTAAGAGGTCAAATACATCTTCAGGACCATTAATAAGTCACTTTTGTGACTTAGGAGAGACTCAGCCAAGTGACTAGGATTGGGAAAGCTACTCTTTTTTTTTTTTTTTTAATACTAATGTTTGGTACTACTGCACATATCTATATATTTGGATGACTATCACATCAGGATATGATGATCTGAAAGCACTCGTCCAGTTTCTTTTTCCTATTTATGTCAAGTAAATTTAAAGGCCTTGTTTTTCTATCATTTATTAGCAAATACATTATATTTCTGTGTAGTTTGGATTCTCTTATACTGAATCTACTGCTGAATAATCTGAATATGATTCAGAAAAATTAGAAGAAGGAATTTTGGCTTATGTCTTGTACACTGATATGCAAAGTATTCCCTTGATTTGTGGGGTTGGTTATGTTAATTAATGTATTTGATCAACCACGACATAGAATTAATTGCATTTTTTGTAGAACATATATTTTGCCATAGCACACTTTCTGCCTCCTGCTTTACAGATTTGTTTAAAAGACTGTATGAATGAGAATGAGAATTATGGAGAGGTAGTAAAGAACTTTCCCAGAAAGACCTACAATTTTACCCATTATATTTCACTATTTGTAATTTCTTCTACTTCATAATTCACATCACTGCTTCAAACACAAAAGAGATATGACAGTGAACTTTTAGTAAATTCATATGATAATTATTCTACAAGGTACGGTGTCTTCAGGACATATGAATCATAACTTCTGTAGGAGTATATTCAGTAACTTGCTCAAGAAATAAAGCCTTCTAGTAAGTACAGATATATATTACAAAAGCCCAATTCATTCATTTTCTGATTGAAGTAATACCAAGTTTAGAAAACTCATAGTATCAGAAATAGATTATGCGATAAGAACATGTTCATAACCATCATTTATTTTAAATTTAAATGGATGTAGTAGGGGAGAAAGGCTGTAAATGAATTGAGAGGTTGCTGTCCTTTATGTAAATTTATCAGTCATTGTGATAACCTCAGGCCTAATCTGATTTTAAAGATTGGCACTAAATGTGTTTTGCTGTTGCTGTTTAATTTCTATTTCTACATATTTATTTATTTGATCATTTATTTATGTGGTGGTTTCACAACGATAGCCAACTAAACTCCACCAGACCACTCTTTCATTCCTCTCCTCACAGGATGAGGAAGGGGAGAAAATATGACGAACAAACAAAAAGTCTCATGGGTTGAGATAAGGATAATTTAATTAAAGGAGACGGAAAGAGGGGGAGGAGGGGAAAAAAACAAGCAAAGTTTGCATGGAAGCAAATAGAGAGAAAACAATTATTCTCTACTTTCTATCAGAAAGTAATGTTCAGCCACATCTTGGGAAGCAGGGCCTTAATACGTTTAGTGGTTGTTTGGGAGGACAGACATCTTCATAACCAGAGCCCTCCCCAACCTTCCCTTTCCCAGATTTTATTGCTGAGTGTGACACCATATGGCACGGAATATCCCTTTGGTCGGTTTAGGTCAGCTGCCCTGGTGATGTCCCCTCCCCACCTCTTGCTCACCCTCAGCCTGCTGGCTCTTGGGGGATTTGAGGGAGTCCTGATGCTATGCCAGCACTGCTCAGCAATAAACAAAATGCTGGTGTAATACCAGTGCTGTTCTAGCTACAAGTGCAGAACACAGCACTGTATGGGCTGCTGCAGGGAAAGTTAACTCCATCCCAGCTGAATCCAGTACAATTCACTCATTTATTATTGACATAGTCAAGATAGATAAACCAGGATGTCAGATTTGGCTGGAGAATAATTCTTCTCCAGAAAGACAGAGAATCATCATCTCCACTACTGTAAAACAACTTAACAGTCCAACAAATCAATAAAGGAACAATCAGTGAAATATTAGAAGACCTTTTATTTTTTTTTTTCTTTTTTGTTTTTTTCTTTAAGTTCCAGTCAAAATTTGAACTGAATTTCAACTTTTCCCTGTCTCTTCAGGATATCCATGTGCTAGTCAGACCTTTCATAGGTACTAAAAAACACATATACAAAATGTTCCTTTGTTTTAGTCCCCTATTCTAATATTTTTAACTCCCCTCCCCCCCCCCCATGTCATTTAGTATTTTCATGTTTTGTTTTGTTTTGTTTGTTTGTTTGTTTTTTAAAGCTCAGTATCCATGAATACTGCTTGTAACAGTTCCCTTTCTTTCCTGTGGTCACCAGCAAAGCTCCTTTTATCTCAGAACAAGCAAGCTGCAGTCACATTTTTGCAATTCATTGATGGCTGTGTGGCAGATCTCACATCTCAGCCATTACATCTGGCAAAGGAGAAAAATGAGTAGCTCCATCAGAAATACACTCTACCACCTCATTTAAGAAAGCTACCCAAGGCTGGCACCACAGTAAACATTCTTCTTCTTCTGTAACTCCAGAACATATTTTTGGCCTTTTGATTGAGGTAGCTGAGGAGTATTGAAATAAAGGCAAGTGGTCAAAATCTTGAACAGCTGAGTGTAGCTGTGATGTTAACATCACAGTACAGTTATAATAACTTAGAAGAGTAGAAAAAAGAGCTCAAGAAGATAATTGCTATGCAACTTCTTTTTTTTTTTTTCTCCTCCTCCAACGTGATGATATACAGTGAAAATGTGTTTTTTTTTTTTTTTTTTTTTTTTAAATAAATGACAACATTTCATTTTATGGCATCCTTTAGTTTTCTACATATTTTTTTTGGTGACACATTGCTTTCTTGACAAGTTTTAGAGAAGCCTCCCAAGGCTGAAAATAAATATAGCCTCAAATTGATATATTTTTAAAATGATTATATAATCCTTTCACTGTATTTGAGGAGGACTTAGAATTTTGTTGGTTGTTGTTGCTTGTTCTTTTATACATACATATACATACATATATAGTCTCAGTGAAAGCAACACAAAAATGTGCCTAAGTTTGTATTTCAGTTTATACATTGTGTACTGTGTGAATTCATAGAATCTTTTTTTTGTTTGTTTGTTTTTTTGGTGGGGAGGGAGCTTTCCTGATTAAATCAATACTCAGATACTCTGGTGGTGAGCATCTTATATAATGAATACTAATCCAGAAATATATTTCATATTTAATTTACATATCAATATATTGTTTAGTTCAAAATGACAACATCCTTATATTAATTCTTTTCTAAATGGCTTTTTTTTTTTTTTTTGTAATTGCTACAGTAGGAGTTATAATAAATTAGAATTAATCTCAGTATGATGGAATAAGTTTTAAAAATTACTTAGGAAGTTCAGATAGTTGTTGCAATAGCTAATTTTTATGGTAGTCATTTAAGCAGTTCAGTGAAAAATAATATACCAAGTGAATCGTGTAGCAAGCAAGCAGGTGCAGGCTTGTTCTGATTCAAAACTTCTTTAACCCTGCAGGCGCTTCTCTAAACAAGAGTTAATAAAACCTGCTGAAAGATGGAAATGTTAGCCGCTATTCCAGTGTTACTGCACAAATGTCTGTCATTTCAAGATGTCACCGCCCACCAGCTACTTATTGCCACCTTTCAGCTGGATGTTATCACCTCACATAACAGCCAACTTGTTTCAGTATAAAGCATCCGGTTTCATGTAAAGTCTGTGAAGAGACTTTACAAGAATCAGTCCCCCACTTGTTCATTGAAATAATGCCCATAGGAACTTATGTTGGAGGGAAGATATTCTGAACACTGAGAGAGAGAAAATAACTAGTACTTCTGTATTTAGGAACTAAAAATTTGCTTTATCCTTCTAATTTTTGTTAGATAAAGAAGCAAAGTACCCAGTAAATCTGGACCAGTGCCCCCTATTGATTTAAAAAAAAAAAAAAGTGTTTTTTAATTCCTTTTTTTTTATATATGACTTTGTATAAACTTTGCTGTAAATGTTTACTCTTATACTAAAAGAAAGTGAAAGCAAATGCATTTACAATATAATACAAATGCACCACAAGAATGTATTATCACTTGTATATGGAAAGTTAAAATACCATCTTTCAAACAAGTTATCCTTCTGAAAATCCATATGACAAGGAGCTGGTATTAATCTAGAAGAACTGAGCAGGAGGGAAAAATGCTTTGACCCTTTTTATAGATTTTTCACAGCTCTGGTGCAGTTTTAGATTCTGTTCCTGTAACTTGTAGTTTTACTAACATTCTAATCAACAGTTGGATGAAACATTTATTTATGATCAATATCCAGTACAATCCAGAGAACTGATGGCATGACGCACAGAGCTCTGGGTCTCCTTGTGCCTTTTATTAATATTGCACCTGCTAGTTTGTTCTTACTGACATACTAACTGATCTGCCAAGTGCTGTCTCACTGTTGTCATTGTTAGGCTTATGACTAGGTTTTATTAAAAAGTCAGACTACTTCCCCTTTTTACACAGACTTGTACTTTATTTTATTTGGGCATTATAATTCCAGCCCAGCTATGTCAACTGGTGAAGTCTTTTTTTTTTTTTTTTTTTTTTTTTTTAAAGCATGTTAGCCAGTATGGGAACCCCTCAGGTTTCTAAACACTGAGGAGGAAGAACACTCTACTTTCCTTCCTCTTTCCACTGAAGTCAGGAGCCATAAATTTGTAGAGGAGAGGTGGAAAAACAAAATGAGGAACAGTATATTTTCTGTCCTTGCTTGTCTACTAAACTATTAATCTGGGAAGATTTAGGGTTAGCGTCATCCATGGGACACCTAATTCCAGTTTATCTTGTATTTCTTTCACTAAATAAGGCTTCTTCTGGCAGAATCCTGCTATTCTGCCCATTTGGCTTGATTTCAGTCAGGGTTGATTTATTTTAGATTTCTAGAATCACTGAAGTCAGTATTTGGTATTATTTGCCTCTGACTAAAAAGAATTCCTCTTAAGGAATAGTAGTTAAATACTTCAGATGGATTTGTTTCCACTGCTTTATGCTAGAGAACTAGTCTAAGGAACTTTTTCTGTTGAAACTGTTTTGGCATACATTCCTTGCTGATGGCTGTCTGGCTAGTCTGAATAGTCAGAGATTTGGTTACAGTTCAAAGAAGTAGATATTTAACTCCATCAGTTCAAATGAAAATTTTTACTTTGACATTATCTTTGGACTTATGTTAACTGGTTATCACTTGATATTGCCAACTTTGTGTTACAATGTTTATTTTCTACCTGATATTTAATTCTAAATTACCAGATCTACACTTAAAAACAGAAGTAGATTTCTAGTCAGTTTTGTTGGAGAGACAATGAAAATATTAACCAGACATACCTTAGAACTTAATCACACATACATATATATACATAATTATTATTATTATTTATTCCTAAATAGTTGTCCTCCAGGGGCTTGCAAGGCATGTGATAATTGTGAATAGCTTTACCCTATTCACAGATGATAAACATTGGCAAACAGACTCAAAAGTTTGACCCGCTTTTCAAACTGAGGTGTAAGATGGAATTGCACAGAGAGTGGAAATAGGGACACATAGCCTGGGAAGAATACAGGATGCTGTCTGGATGTGCGGAGATGGGATGGAACTGAGCTTGGCAAAGGATGCAAAGAATGACAAGAAGGTATTCTATAGGTACATTCACCAGAAAAGAAAGGCCAAGGAGAATGTGCCCCCTCTGACAAACAAGAAAGAAGAACTGTAACAACAGACATAGAGAAGGCTGAGGTACTCAACAACTTCTTTGTCTCACTCTTCACTGCCAGCAGACTTCCCACTATTCTCAAGTCCCTGAACCTTAAAGCAAGGGCTGGGGGAGCAAAATCCCTCCCACTGTAAGCAAAGAGCAGGTTTGACGGAAATGAGCAGATAAAAGTCTATGGGGCCCAACAGCATACATCCCAGGGTCCTGAGGGAACTGACTGATGGAGTTGCCAAGCCTCTCTCCTTTATATTTGAAAAGTCCTGGCAGTCAGGTGAGGTCTCTGTTGACTGGAAAAAGTGAAACATCACTCCCATTTTTTTTTTAAAGTTAGAAAGGAGCACCAGGGGAACTACCAACCAGTGAGACTCACCTCTGTACCTGGGAAGATCATGGAAATAGACCTCCTTGAAGCAATGTCAAGGCACGTGCAAGATGAAGATGTGATTTGAGACAGCCAGCATGACTTCACCAAAAGCAAATCATGCCGGACCAATCTGATGGCCTTCTGTGATGGAGTGACTGCATCAGTTGACAAGGGAAGACTGACTGATGTCATGTACCTGGAATTATGTAAGGCTTTTGACATGGTCCCACATGACATCTGAACTTGGATATACATGGATTTGAAGTGTAGACAATTTGGTGCATAAGGAATTGTCTTGACGGCCACACCCAGAGCGTTGTGGTCAACACCTCTATGTCCAGGTGGAGGCCGGTGATGAGTGGTATCTCTCAGGGGTCCATCTTGAGACTGGTGCTGTTTAATATCTTTATCGGTGGGACTATCAATGAGACCGTGGGATTGAGTGTACCATCAGCAAGGTTTCAGACAATATTAAGCTGAGTGGTGCAATTCATACAACTGAAGGAAAGGATGGCATACAAAACGACCTGGACAAGGTTAAGAAGTGGGCCCATGTGAACTGCATGAGATTTAACAAGGCCAAATTCAACATGCTGCACCTGGGTCAGGGCAATCCTACAAAGGGGTACAGACTGGGTGAAGAACTCATTGAGAGCAGCAGAGAAGGACTTGGGGGTTCTGGTAGATGAAAAGCTTGACATGAGCCAGCAGTGTGTGCTTGCAGCCCAGAAGACCAACTGCATCCTGGGCTGCATCAAAAGAGGTGTGGCCAGCAGGTCAAGACAGGTGATTGTCCCCCTCACTTGGAGTACTGCATACAGGTCTGGAGCCCCCAAGAAAGATGTTGACCTGTTAGAGTGGGTCCAGAGGAGGGCCATAAACATGATCAGAGGACCTCTCCTATGAAGAAAGGCTGAGAGAGCTGGGAATGTTCAGCTAGGATAAGAGAAGGCTCTTGGAAGACCTCATCGTGGCCTTAAAGGGTGCTTATAAAAAAGATGGAGAGCAACTTTTTACGTGGGCAGATAGTTGTAGGACAAGGGGGATTTTATTTTATTTTTTTTAACTAAAATAGGGGAGATTTAGATTATATGTTAAAAAGGAAATCTTTACTTAGAGGGTGGTGAAGCAGAGGAACAGGTTCTTCAGAGAAGCTGTGGATGCCCTGTGCCTGGAGGTGTTCAAGGACAGGCTGGATGGGGCCCTGGGCAACCTGATCTGGTGGGTGGCACCCCTGCCCATGGCAGGGGGGTTGGAATTAGATGATCTTTCCAACTAAAACCTTTCTATGTTTCTAAGATTCTCTAAAACAAAACAAAAGAAATCTTGGAAGTATGGTGTTATGGTTTTAGCTAGGACAGAGTTAATTTTCTTCAGAGAGGCTCACACAATGCTGTGGTTTGGATTTTTGATGAAAACAGTGGTGATAACACACTGATGCTTTTAGTCATTGCTGGGGAGCGCTTACACAGAGCCAAGAACTCTTCAGCTTCTTGTGCTGCTCTGCCAATGAGGAGACTGGCGATGCACAAGAAGCTGGGAAGGTTCATGGCCAGGTGACCTAGACTGACGAAAGAATTATTCCATACCATATGATGTCATGCTTAGCAATAAAAGCTGAGGGAAAGAAGGAAGAAGGGTGTGATGTAGAGAGTAAAGGCATTTGTCTTCCCAAGAAACCATTACATGTACAGAGACCTGCTTTCCTAGAAGTGGCTGAACACCTGACTGCCAATGGGAAGTAATGGATGAATTCCTTATTCTGCTTTGCTTGTACACACAACCTTTGCTTTACCTAGCCTTTATCTCAACCAATGAATTCTCACACATTTACCTTTCCGATTCTCTCCCCCATCCCACCTTGGGAGAGTGAGTGAGTGACTTAGCTGCCTGCCAGGTTAAACCACAACAGAGGACAACAGCTTTGGCTTGGGTACCTAGGACTGAGACTCTTAAATTTGAAGGCAAGGTAAGGAGAAGGATTAAAGAAGCATGGAGCAAGTTCAATGTGGGTACATGAGGGATGCTTTCGGGATAGGCACAATACTTTTCTTATTTTTGTCTTCTCTTTTCCTCCTCCACCTTTTAACCTCCTTCTACCCTCTTATGCTTGCCTCAGAAATTCCCTGTCTGCTTATTAAAGTCAACAGAGGACTACTGTACCTGGTGAGAGGGTGGGTGATGGAGTACCATCAGGGATAAGAACAGGGTTCACCTGTCCTTTTGAACAGAAGGTTTGTGCTCAGAAAAGAAAAGCATCTCATTGTCTGCAACTTTTGAATTGCAGGTACATTTTGTTATCGAACTGAAAGATAATAATTTTGTAGTTACATGAGTAGGAGATTGATAACCTTATCAATAACACATAGTTAAACTTTTCTTTGTGTCCATGACTAAACAAACTATTTCAAAAACATGTCTGTGAATACATTTGTAAGCTTAGACTTTTGCGTGTTAAACATCTATGATGTATTTTCTGCTCTTGCTCATAAATGTAATATTTAAGAGCTGTTACACAGCTTTCAACTCCTTCTTGGTGTGTTCTTTATATTATAACAAGTGAAGAAAAGTTCCTTATTTCAATTAACAAGGATATGTACAGATCTGATCCTCTAGAGGTATTCCCTCTTGTGTGTTGTACAAGAGCTTTTCCACTGAATAATGTCCTTGGAAAAGTTGACAGAAACTACTTCAGCAAATATCTCTATGACCATGAAAACTTTATAGACCTTCCTTTTTCATGTTTCCATCAGGTAGAAAGAAGCAAACTCTCAGGGGTATAGGCACAGATTCAGCAGCCCAAGAGAGGTGAATCATACCATAAGGTACGTCCACAGATCCAACCTGTAGTGAGGCTGAGCATGTATTATCAGTAGGTACAAACACAAATATACACTATTGATACACATATATACATGGCAGATAACATAGATCAACACAGACACATTCAGCTCTCACCCGAACACAGACAGCACCAATGGTCTCATCCCGCTCCCTTCTCTGGCTGAGCAGGGTGGAAGCTGGCTAATGAGAAAATATGTATATATAAATAAAGATATATATATATCTACAATATGGATCACGGCAGCTGATAGGCTCAGCCACTGTGTGCTCTGTAGCTGTCTCTGGATCCCAGTGTCCCCAGTTTCTGGAACCTGTGCACAAGAATACTCAAGACAACAGCTTCACTGCAGCTGCTGGTACAGAATGCCTCGTTCAAAGATAAACACACAGACATTCACACACATGCAAAGCTCACTGATACCCCTCTTGGTAGTCAGCCCACATTGCTCTTGCTCTTATAGACACACAGGTCTCACCCCTGGAAAACTCCACGCCCTGAGGCCTCACGTGCTGCTGTCCAGGAACTCCCCTGGCCCTTCCAATAGCCAGCTCCTCCCATGGTCTTACCCTTAGAGACGCTCTTGGCTTACAGCTAACTTCACCTGCTCACCAGTTAGTCCAGCTTGATCTTCCCTGGCTGTACTTGGTCTGTCTGAGATGGAGTTTATTTTCATCATAGCAGCTCTACAGTGCTGCGCTTTGCATTTGTGGCCAAAACAATGCTGATAACACAACAGCATTTTGGCTGTTGCTGAACAGTTATTACACAGTATCAAGGTTTTCTTTCCTCTCCCCCACCAAAAGCTGATAGCTGGAGGTGGATAAGAAAATGGAAAGGGACGCAAGCAGGGCAGCTGACCCAAACTGACCGAAAGGATATTCCATACCATAAGACACCATGTTCAGCTATAAAAAGCTCAAGGAAAATCAGAGGAAGGGGGGGCATTTCTGGTTATGGTGTTTGACTTCCCAAGTAACCATTAGGTGTGCTGAGGCCCCGTTCTCCAGGAAGTGGCTGGATATG
This sequence comes from Cygnus atratus, assembly GCF_013377495.2. Taxonomy (NCBI): domain Eukaryota; kingdom Metazoa; phylum Chordata; class Aves; order Anseriformes; family Anatidae; genus Cygnus; species Cygnus atratus. The sequence continues at coordinate 174,736,226 of NC_066362.1, read as the reverse complement.
TGCCTGCTGATGGGAAGTAGTGAATTATTTACTTTTGTTGCTTTCCCTGTTAAACTGTCATTGTCTCAGCCCACATCTCTTGTCACCTTCCTTCCATTTTCTCCCCATCCTTTGACAGAGAAGTGTGAGAGAGACGCAGAATGGGTGTTTGCCTGTTGGCCAGGGCCAACCCACCACACTGGCAGTATCGTGGTCCCTTGTTGTCCCTTGTTATCCCTTGTACATTCCCTCTGTTTGCTGCACCATGGATGCATGGGTCCTGGGACCTGAGGTCCTACTCCAGTTTCTGGCATTCAGATCCCCATAAACACGCATATGAAATAGAGAGTCCCTCACCTGGGGAAAAAGTTAGAAATAAATTTTAATAAGAAGTTAGGACAGACTGCGCTGTTCATGTGTAAAGTGTACTGACCAGCAAACTTTACATGTGACAAATGTTCCCTTTCTGTCCCCTCATCCCTTTATTTTCCCTTGCTTGTTCCTCCCCAGGTCAACTAGATCTACCTTTTTCTCTGTCTTTGGTTCCTTGTCTAAACATCCCATAAAAAGTCCTGTGTGATCCCCAAATGCTCTTCCTCTGCACCCCAAAATGTGTCCCATACTTCTAGGCAGTGGCCACCTTCAGTCCGAAATGTACTCTGGCATTCACTCATTGGTGTGCGCTTGCTGCCTGGAAGGCCAACTGTATCCTGGGCTGCATTCATCTTGATTTCACCCTGAACACTGGGCCTGAGGGTATCCTGAGACATCTGTGGGAGAGGGGCTCAGGCGGGGTGCCCCTTCCTCCGAGTTCTTAAATTGTGTTCATATCCCCTGTTATAGTGCCCTTGTACTCCTCTGTAGAGACGGACTATCTGACGGGCCAATGGCTTTTGTGACAGTTAAGACAGGGCATTATTTGAGTCCCCACCCCACCATTGTCTCTCTCTGTTTGTTTGTGGGTGTGCAGATGAGCTTTTACCACACAACATAATCCATATATTCTTTTTTTTTTTTTTTTTTTAGTTTTCCTTTTCCCTAGGTTATTCTTTCTATTATAACACAATTAAGGAAGATAAGTTTCAGGGGCCTTTATCAACATCAAATCAGAAAAATAATTATTATATTAGGTAACACAGGCCCTTCCCAAAATTGCACCTGAGTGAATTGCAGACTACTGCCAATGCTCTTAACTAAATATGATCAGGTGGAAAGGGAGAGTGTTACACTGGTTCCTCTGGAATGCATTTCCATCTGGATTACTGTTCAATTAATTAATCTGCCTGTCACTACTTACCCCCTTACCTCTTGAACTATAAATTCTGTGTATATTATTATTATTATTATTATTATTATCATCATATTACTTTGCATTGAAATGGATCACACACATAGCATAATGTGTAGTGTTTGTGCAAGGTCTTCATGTGTATGTAGTTACACAGTCCATGTACTACAGCTCACACAATGCTACTGGATTGTAATAATACACAGGATACAATTTGTAAGATCATATGCCACCATTTTCCAGCAAGTTCTTGCTAGAGATGTAGGTAAACATTTCTCTGAGACATTTTGATCTATTTTTTTGACACCACAGTGGCATCAACCTAAGAAATGATGTGAAAGGCAGATTTAGGTTACTCATACAGAAACAGAAATCTCTCCTGGTAGTAAGGATACTAAAGCACTCAACCAGAGCATGTAGAGTCATTGTCCAATCCCCATCGCTGGAAGTTTTTCAGAACAGATTGATAAAAACAACTGTGCAGAACAATACTGACAGAGTCACTACTGACTTTGGGTAAAAATAAGCTAGTCAACTTGTCAAGACCATTTTTTCATCAGAAAATGTTATTTTTATGATCCTTACAGATGTACCACCCTTTCACCAAACAGTGACTGACAAAGATATTGGAGACTGAATCCTTAATTTTTTATAAAGACAAACAATACCGGACTTTGGATAAATTTTGAACTTTATGTCCACATATGTCAACCCTAAAATATAGCAAGATGACATCCTTCTTGTACTGGGGGCCTCAGACCTGGATGCAGTACTCGAAGTGGGGCCTCACAAGAGCAGAGCAGAGGGGGACAATCACCTGTCTTGATCTGCTGGCTACACCTCTTTTGGTGCGGCCCAGAATGGAGTTGGCCTTCTGGACTGCAAGTGAACACTGATGGCTCATGATGAGGTTTTTGTCCACCAAAATCCTCAAGTCCTTCTCTGCAGGGCTGCTCTCAATGAGTTCTTCTCCCAGTTTGTACTCATGTCTCAGATTGCAGTCCTAGATATGAGTACAAACTGGGAGAAGAATTCCCAGGTTGCCCAGAGAAGATGTGGATGTCCCATGCCTGTGGTGGAGGTGTTCAAATCCAGGTTGGATGGGGCCCTGGGCAACCTGATCTAGTGGGTGGCTTCCCTGCCCATGCTGGGGAAGTTGGATCTAGATGATTTTTAAGGCCCCGTGCAACCCAAGCCTTTCTATGATTCTGTGATTCTATGACAGACATGCAAGCCTGGTCCAACAATGAATGAATCTGCCCCAGCAATTTCAGTCTATTGGCTGAGTCTTTGTCCCCACAATGGATTCAGCCCCAGCAAACAAATTCAGATACTGAGATAAACTGGGTGCTCCTTTGATGCAGATGCATTTTCCTCTCTATGTAGGGTGCTTCTCTAAAGAACCAAGACATCACACTTTTTTACTATTGTTGTCTGGTGACATTTGCTACCTTAGAGAAGAACAAAAATAACCTAAAAGACAACACATCTACTCCCTTGTTGAATGTTTCTAATGCATTCCCCGATGATTGACTTGATCAGTCTCAAGTAACAGACTGCACATTTGTGAAAATGCCCCTGGCTATGGTTGGATCATTGGGTGGTTATTGCTGAACATGCTGGCAAGTTTGAAGGTGCAAGAGATGGCAATTATATTTGCAGTGTCATTTATTGATGTTAGCTATACAAAGAAGCCTTCACTAGTGTTAAATAGTAACAGAAAGGTAGTAGTATCTAAAAATGAATATATATATTAACACATTAACTTTTTTTTTAATTATTATTATTATTTATTTATCATTCCCCCCCCCCCCAAATGGTAGAAACATGGCAGAAACAGAATTGCATCACTAGGATAAATATAGTTTCACTCAGGGAGGCTTAATATAACAAGAACTGCAACTGGGTATGGAGCTGTCATGCTGCTGTTGTGCATAGTGTGAAATCACTTCTCTCTGGCTGATATTTTCCATCTACGTTCAAGTGAACAATATCACCCTGGGAGAATCTCTGCTTCTCTGTGGATGAACTGTTCCTGGGAACCATGCTAATATTGTACCTTGGTGAAACACGCAGATATCCCTTTGTAGGATCAGTTTCTGAATCCTGGATGTAGGGAGACAGGTTTTGGTAATGAAACATCTAATATCTACAGAGGAGGGGACTTTAACTAGAGCCCAACATTTCCCCACTGAGTATATTTTGGCTGTATTTGGCTGGCATTTCTTAGGCACTAGGTGTAGAACATAGATACACAACTTAAAGCTGGTGATTACACTCCTAAAGACAATATGGAGTCTTTGCTGAACTTGGCTTCTGCAGCAAGGGAGTAAAAGGCTAAATTAAATGCACTATACAGTGCATTTTCCAACCTTAATGATTCTATGATTCTATGACTTGGGGGTTCTGGTGGATGAAAAAGTCAACTTGAGCCATCAGACTGTGCTTGGAGCCCAGAAGGCCAACTTCGTCCTTGGCTGCATCAACAGAGGTGTGGCCAACAGGTCAAGACAAGTGATTACCCCCCTTTCTTCTGCCCTTGTGAGACACCAGCAAGGTCTGGGACCCCAGCACAAGAGAGATGTCAGCCTGTTAGAGTGGGTCCAGAGGCGGTCTATGAAGGTGATCAAATGACTGGAGCACCTCTTCTATGAAGAAAGACTGAGAGAGCTGAGGACGTTCAGCCTGGAGAAGAGAAGGCTCTGGGAAGACCTCATTGTGGCCTTTCAGTACTTCAAGGGGACTTATAAAAAAGATAGAGAACAACTTTTTACATGGGTAAAATAGTGATAGAACAAGAGGGAATGGTTTTAAACTAAAAGAGGGTGGTAATACACTGGAACAGATCGGCTAGAGAAGCTGTGGATGCCCCATTCCTAGAAGTGTTCAAGGCCAGGTTAAATGGAGCCCTGGGCAACCTGATCTAGTGGGTGGCATCCCTTCCCATGGTGGGGAAACTGTATCTAGATGATCTTTCAGGTCCCTTCCAACCCCAGCCTTTTTATGATTCCACGGGTGGAATGATGGATTCACATCTGTTAAAAACTGCATCGTCTTCTATTCCTTTCTCAGTCCTGTGGCTCCTTGTAGTGTCTTTGAAAAATTTCCTACATTTCTTCAGAACAGACCAACTGATTAAGAAAAAAATACTGCTTTGGGATTTGTGCTTTGCATGCATGGGAAATCCTTAATTTAGGTGCTTTAGGCTGTGTTCGATTTTCTGGGCTTGCAAAAAGATGTTTAGTCACTTGTGTTTGGCCATCAGGGACTAGGTTCTTCGTGTGCAAATGCATCCTTATGTACACAAATGAATGTATGTGCATGGTAGACCTTTATTCCTCCAGTGATTTTGTTTGACTCATTTGAAAGCATGTACATCATTGCTCTTGTCTTTTTTGCTTTTGAAAACTGAATGTTTTACAAAAAAAATACTACCCCCTCAAAACCAGTACATTTAAATCAGTCTATCATTAAAAAGTCATGGCTTCCAATTAATTATTAATTATTGAGAGGAAAGACAACATGCAGTAGCCTCAGGCTTGACAAGCTGTCAAGAATGCCTGCCAAGGCTGCTAGGCTTACCAAGCTCCGGGTAGTCACCACATTAAACACAGAAAGTTAAATCACATTTCAAGGAACCTGGAGAATAGCAATAGGACACAAAAGAAACTTTTTTATTTTTTTTTCCCAATTGTTATCCTTTTTTTGTTTGTTATTCTTGGCAACCAACACAAAACAACGGAAAATCTGTTAAGCAATACATTAGTGGTGGAACAGCTAATACCTTAGGTGTACCAATACCTTAAGAAAACAGTTTGGAAAGCTAGTAGTCACAAAGGGATAAACTTCTTTTCTCATAAATATACTTTGTATAAATATAAATGATAAATTAACTGAAGACAAATAAGAACACAAATAATTCACAAGGTGCAGAACAGCACACAGAACTGTCGTCAATTCAGTTTAGAGTGCAGGACAATTTTAGCTGACCATTTATCATGCAGTTAGGTTTTACTAACCACCTGAACATGGAATAAGACTGTATTGTGAAAGTCTTTGACCCATTGTAAGTGTCCCATGCACTCTATTAACTGGTCTTAAAATGTTACAGTATTATGAACTGTTAGGGAAAGAGAGATCTTTACTTCACGATCTTAATATGTGTAACCCCGATGAAGAAGAATTTGTTTGGTGAATATCTGTTTGAAAGGAATATTATATTAAAGGAAAAGGAAACACCATGATACCTGTCATGTTTAAGCAGTCTGAGTGAAAAAGAATTTAGTACAACTTCCAAAAAATTATTAGTCTTGGAGATTTGTCAGGCCAGCTGCTAAAAGAATACTACTAGTAAAAGTAGGAAAAATTGTTTGAATTGATAAATCGTTTTTCAAGGAAAAAAAGAAAAAAAAAGAAAAAAAAAAGCATGATTTATCAATATTTTAATGCAAGACATCCTTGCGCAATTAAGATTAAAGTATACAGATATTTTAATTTTTGTATTATTATTATTATTATTATTAATTATTATTATATATTTTTTTAAGAATACGTGGTAGAAATCATTACAGTCAAATATATTTTCTTAAATCAGCCTTTATAAATTCCTGGAATGTCTCCAACAGAGATCTCAGACTCAAAAACCCTGTCCTGAACAAAAAAGCAAAAACTAACAATCTGTTTACTCCATATATGTATATACTCAAAGAGCTTTAAAATCTGTTTGTAAAGTACAATCTCCATGTAAATTGGATTATAAACCTATTTTCCATAGTCTGAAAGGAAGTAAAAATATTTCAACATTAACTGATGAAAGATCAGAGGTGATCATTTTGTATGATCAACTATACCTTAGGTAATTTTATTCAGAAAGAACTAATGTGGAGATTACTGTTCCATTTCTGTGGTTAAATGCTTTATTGGGAAATGATACTTACTGATGGAATATTGCAGTGTAAACTTTCCCTATACAATGGTCTAAAATCAATGAAAACTCTGTTATTAATTTCAGTGGGACCATGCCTTTAATGTCTGTACTACAGGAAGAAAAAAAAAATAAAAAATGGGGGTAATGTTGTAATAGAAATCAATACTTGCCAGCTTCATTGGTTCAGAAATTTCTACCTGCAATAAGGATGTAACTGAAAACTGAAGCTATTTTAACCCATAAAACATGAGCTTTTCTCCTCTACAATCCAAAAAACTTATCATGCAAAAAAATATATATAAATAAAAATATATCAGGGAATAAACTTATAGTACTTGCAGTGTTATAAAATAAAGATGAACCAATTAAACAATCTCAGTAAAAGTAATTATATACATATAAAAACATTTTTCAGTTCAGCATACAGTAAATGATACAAACAATACTACAAAAAAAAAAAAATCACGAAAGCCTTAGAAAAAAATATATAGACAAATCATAGAAGGTACAAGAACAGCTTTTTTAAGGGAATGTATTAGGGCCTGTATATTATTATTATTTTTATTGTTATAGTTATTGTTATTGTTATTATAGATAATTTATTAGACTTATCATGTTTGGTATAGTGTACAGTAATATATATACACACAGAAAGTAATATATATATATATATATACACAGAATAGTCTATAAGAGGCCAGATTGAGCAGTGCAATGAATTCTGGTCAAGTTGGATGTTGACATGCACTACTGTGTGGTATTCTGCTCTACTCCATCATTGCCAAAATACTGCACCATATTTCAGTGCCCTCCTGAAATGCACATATACTTTCATTGTTATCACCCAAATATTCAAAAGCTAATGGCAAATGGTCTTTTCAAACTAGATCATGAATATAAATCATGAAATTAGAATTATCATTCTTTCTATGGAAGAATGTCTATCATTTGTACTTTTCCACAAAAGATTACTATCATGTACATGAATTTTCTGTCTTCCTCTCATTCCTGTTTAAAAATGTCGAGAAATTTCTGTTCCTTAGGGAACTGCTCTTTCATTTTGAAGGCAGCCCCTAGACTTCAGCTCTGCTTTTTGCTCTCTCCCAGAACCATTCAGGCTACCTCTGTGAAACGTGCAGGACTACTCTTTCTGTCACTGTGGACAGTTGGCTTGGATGAGACTTTGTCCATACAAATAATCGCTTTTACATTACAGAACAGGATACCTGTACCAAACTACATCCTGAGAATTATATTACTTCCATACAAACTCACAAACCACAGCCAAGAATCCTTTTGCACAGGACAAAATTATGCCTGAGATTAAGTTAAAAATTTAACAGTATAAATGATTATGTTTCAGTACCTGGGAACGTTGCCTGACATTGGTTATAACCTCAGAATTTTCACAAGATATAATGAAACAAGGCATTAGGTAAGAGCATAGGTCCTCAAAGGTATTTACGCATCTAGCTGCCATTTCTTTCAATGAATTTAGGCCCCCAAACTGCCTTTAGGATGTGAGCCCAAATGCATAGAATAAGCACATACACCTTTGCAAATTGATTTAGATCCAAGGCCTGTTTAGTGCAGAAGCAGCTTCCTGGAATTCTAGACAATTGCACATATAAAACATCCACTGCTGTATATCAGCTGTTACTCCTCGCTCATATTGGTTTGCTTTTTATACAGCCTTCCTTTGGACAAACGAAAACAATTTATCTGAAAATACCTCACTCCTTGCTCTTGAAAGCTCACATCAAAAAAATGGTGCTGTTTTATGTTACCTAGAATGTTAGATTTATTAACTATTTGGAAAATACTGCAAGCAACTAAAGCAACCATGTCTAAAAGCACAATCCTGCCCTCCCAGCAGATTTCAAGCACATAAACATAGATGATAATTGTTTAGACAGAAGTATAAATGACATGAGAGCAAAGTATTGCTGCCATGCATGGGCTTTTGAGACTTCTGAGAACAGTAGTAACATTGAGGGCTATGCTTTGAACTACATAATGCGTACCTGGTTTTGTGTGTGGACATCAGTGTCCTGAAAATTTTTCAACAAATTTCTATGCTATCACTCTGTTGTGGTTGGCTGGACCTGCCAGCTGAGATTACTTCACACGTTCTGTCTTTGTCTCACCTTCTGGCTGTTGTTCCTCTCCCTAGGCATTTTGGTTTTGAACCTTTGTTTCGTAAGAAGCTTTAGCAGTAACTCTAGCACATTAAGCTACCTACCTATATATATATATATATTATATATATAAAATAAACCAACTACCCAACCAACCAAACACACACACACAAAAACAGCCCTGTGCTCAGTGTACAGTAAAGTTTTGAATAAAACCCGCAAAAGCAAACAAACTCAGATCTACAGCAAGGCTGTACAGGACTGTATGCTTATATGAAGTTACTTATGAGGTAGTAATTAATATTGCATATGCATAATATTCATTTATAACTATTCTATAAAGCATTCATACAACTGCATAGATGTATTCATAGGTGAATATATAGCAAACCACTCCTGGCATTTCTGAGGTAGAGGAGACACTCACTGGTTAGATCATCTGCTCTCCAATGTGTTTGTCCCAGTGGATTTTTTGCTAGTGAGAAGCCATTGATGTTGTTGGTATTGTTGTCTTTGGATGAGTCACACAAACTCTCAATGTGTTAAGTTAGCCAAACTGACAATGATTTTCCCCCTTTAAAAGTACATTGAGATCTAAGGATAAAAAATTATGGTAATATCCCATATGAAATCTCAGGGACTATTCAGATAAAATACATCTAAGCATGAACAAAGATGTGATATATAAATAAAGTTACACTACATTATTGCCAGACCACATATATTTTGTATTAGTCTTTCACTGAATGTGGGAAGGGCTAACAAATCCAATAAGCCTAGAATGTGTGCAAAATGTGTGTTTGGTCATCCGGTAAACCAAGTATTAATATCAGACTATGTGAAGACTCATACCCTGTCAGTTTCCAGCCTTTTATAAGCTTATATTAAAAATTTTCTGGCACTAAAAACACTGGTTGGGGTCTCTTTCCTCCAGCAGATGCTTCCTTTCTTAAAACCCTCAGGAACTTCTGTATGTACTTGTAATTAAAGGAAGCTCCTGGGAATAGTTCAAGCACTGGACCCCTAACTAATCAGTTAAATATTAGATCTCCCAGAGGCTCTGGTTTGTACTACTCCAACCAGATTCCCTTGCTATACAGATCTGGTCTTGATGAGGTTAGCTATAAACACTGTATACACAAGTCAGTTAGTGTCACTTGGTCTTACAGCAAGGTATTGAATTCTAGCTATTTTATTTTTAGCTACATAGACATTTAATTTGAGATCTCAATCACAAGGTTTTGCCTAAATTGATGATCCCACTAAAAATTACTACAGACAAATGACAGTCAAATACAGAAATTTATGAACTCAAAGAGAATCTCGTTGTACTGTTTTTACATTATGCAACTAGAACAAAAGATGGTTCCTGAATGATGAATGCAAAGCATCTTAAATCCATGAGAGAGATGTGATCTCAAATAAAATAAGAAGAAAACTCTGAGAGGACAAAGTAGAAAAGGAAAATTTTCATTTTGAATGTTTAAAAAAAAAGCAGAATCTCTCCCCCCCGCCATGCCCCGCCCCCCCCCCCCCCCCCCCGAGATCTTCCTGGTTTACTGATTTAGTCATTTTCAATTAATGATTATCTGGATAATTCATACACTCACCTTATGTGCAGAGGGAGAAGGGCAAAACTCATACTCTTAATTTGCTAGTCTAATGTCGGATTCATCTCACCAGCTTTAGAGCATCTAAAAGTCATTCATTTTAGTTCAGTCATCACACAGTTTCTTTCTAGAGTTGATGGAGAGGAATTGGCATCATCACAATGTGATTAATCTGCCCTAACTTCGTTGTC